>NW_010120288.1:7485-91111 GCF_000699245.1 Pterocles gutturalis
TCTTTTCCAGTGCAGAGGGTTTTGACATTTTGCCCTTAGCTACATCCCTCAAGCTGGATGGAGTATGACCTGTCTGAGGCTTGTGATGGGTTTCCTTTATTTCGGGATCAAGGAGAATCTCCATCTGGCCAAGAGAGAGCATATTTGATCTGGCTGTAGTGATCTGTTTCTATTAAGTAGTCACTCTTTGAAAGGTGCCCAAAAATTCGCACTGACAAAAAGTGGGTCAGCCTCGTGAGCTGGACTAGGGGGTGAAGATGGTTGGGGCAGTTACAAACATATATTGCCATATATTCCCAGCCCATTTCAGTGCCACTGTCACACAGATGCATTTCTCTTTCTGAGACAAAAAGCAATGTGTGCGTTATTTCATACGAAATTACCGCAGCAAAGTCTGCGCAGTGGCTTTGCAGGGGCAGAAATAGTCACTTGTACCAATGTAATGGCGAGACTATTGTTTGGGGGGTGCGCTTGCAGCAACGAGGGGGACTGTTGATGGCAGAAATAAATTTGCTTTACAGTAACAACTCCAGATCTGGGGGTGTCTTAGAAGAAATAATGCTCGTGTTTCAAACAAATAAACCAGCCCTGCTTGCCCGTGCTCTCAGAGCGATGGTAATTACATAGATTTTTGGTCAGTCCTGTCATATTTATTCCACTAAGTTGATTAACCTATGTAATGAGTACAGGACTGTGACCAAGACTGACCCCACATCAAAGGCTGGTATTGCTGCTGTGTGCTGACCTGAATTTTAATTGTTCACTAGGTTTTGTAATTAAACCACAAATGTGCTAAAGAAGAGATTAGGCATTTTAGCTGGCAGTGCATGCGTTTTCCCAGGTGTGCCCATTGTGTACACTATAAAACGTCCGATGCCCGCCTGAATACGCAAGTATCTAATGACATGCCACTTCACAGATACCTAAAGCATCTTTTTTTTTTCCTTGATATCTTAAAATGGGGAACAAATGTAATTTATATGCTAAGACTTCTGTGTATACATTACTGTGTATCACCAAAGCTTTTGCATAAAGGTATATAAATAAATCAACAACGAATAAATTAGGACTTCAAGTGTCAGTGAAGTTCCCACAGGCTTACACACTTGGTCCTCAGAGTCCAAAAAAGCTACTGCAGACAGATGTGCTTTCCTTCTTCAGGATCATCGGTGTGGCGCATCTGTTGCTTCAGCCAGTGGCTATGCCAGACTCAAGAGAAAACACGTTGCTCCTTAAATGAAGATGACTATCAGAAATAAATCAGAACATTTGGAAAGCTACGGCGCCTTGCTTTTGTTTGAAAGACACTTCTCTCTTGGAAGCCCTCAACAACATAAAAGAGAGGAACTGTGCTGCCCAGCTCCACACCACCCCTCCCACTCTCTTTCTGCTGCAGAAAAACACGTGTTTCACCATCTGAATTTTCCACTGCTTGCTGCCTTCTACCTCATGCACCCGCTCCTTTGGCAAGGAGAAGTCCAGTGTCTCTGCTGGCACAGCTCCCTTCTTTGCTTCTGACCGTGCAGAGGAGACTGACCTAGAACGAAGTGGGTTAATGCGGAGTTGGGTGGGAAGAAGATCCATCCTTCATTCATAACATTTTGTTTGAAACATATGGGAAGAATTAGGAGCTACATTTTCATCGTGATGAGCTGGGACTTGGGAGCATGTATTGAGATTTACGCAAGACCGTGAATTTTGTCTGAAACTATTCTTTGGTGTGTTTGTACTTCTTCAGCCTTCCTGTGATTTAGTCCTTCTGTGATCTACCAGTGATGGGTGTCATCAGGACTCACAAAAAGTTGTTGACAGTGAATTTGATTGTGAACAGAGAGCTTGGCTGATGGAAGAGCAAAAACCCAGATTTGTTTCCTATGGGAAGACTGTTGTGCATAAGGAATAATGAGGAGAAGATGACAATAAGCGTCAGGTTTGGGGAGCAGCAACCTCTGATATGCAGGCTGTTTGTCTCACACCTTCGGTAGCCAGAGTTCTTCTAACATGGGCAATTTGCAGTTGTCTACTGATACTTTGTAAAAAAATAATTTCGTATGTGGCTGTGTAATTTACTGGGATGGTGCGACAGTCCCAGTCTTCTTTCTTTTATTAAAAATCCCCACCCTACAGACTATAAGAGTACTCACCTGGCACTGATTTGTGTCCTGTAGAAACTGGTCTTAACATTTGCAGTGCACTCTGCAGGGACAGTCTGTGCTTTGTTTTTCTTTCCTGTGTGCTGCCCAGGAATCCCAAAGGCACCTCTGGGAAGATTTTTCTTCCAACAGGAGACTTGTTTGTTCAGCCACATAATTGAGTTCACCAACTGAGTGTGTTTTTTCCTTTGTGGTGTGCTCAAGTACGCCTTGATCCACTCTGAGAGCCTGAGAATGCAACTGAGCGTTGCTTGGGTGTGAACTTCTCCACTGTTCCCAGCTCAGGTAGCTCTCAGGCACAAGACTTTGCAACCTATTGCTGTTGGTCCTGCCATAAGAGTAATTCCTGCATGCCAGAGTTTTAAGAGCACTGATTTATGCCATACTGGCATTGGCGTACTGACGTTTTCCTACCATTCTGCAGTAGTTGCTCATCCATTGAAGCATGTGACCAGCCTTGAAAAATCAGTGAGAACTCTTCAATGCTGACTGCTGGACTCTAGGAAGAATGATGCCTTCATTATCAGACCTGAATACTCACAGGAACCTTGTTTCCTTGTTCAGAAGTGCCCTCACCTTTACAGAAAATACCCTACCTGAAGCCTGCCGTGGCTGGCCTTCTTGAATGTATTTGCAAGGACTGAGCATTAAGTAAAATACCTGCTGGCTAAAGAAAATAATGTAGCCCTGCCAGAAATACTGATGTGGTATATCCTTTAAGAGTGCCTGCATGCACCTGTAAGAGCAGATTTTAGGTTGTAAGAGCTGCAAATTTTCCTCCTGTGTCTTAAGTTTGCAATGACAAAAGAACACACAGTGCATAATGATGCCTCCAAACAAAAATATATGAAAGTGCCAAAAAAAAAAAAGTATTTGCTTTCCAGAAATCTCAAGCTCTATGAAATAGGTTTTGACTCTTAAATTGAGATAATAGTATTCAAATAAAATTAAGCAGGGTAGCCCAAGATTGAAATCCTAATACAAGAATTAACAGGGAAGAAAAGTCATAAACAAATTACTGAAATATAATTTTAAGGTAAATATGTTAATTTAAAATAAGTTTGCATACTCATTTGAAAGATGTAATTTCAAGAGAGAATAACCAGTTTAAAATTAATATAATTTATTAACAATTAAAAATTATAACACAAGTGGAGGGAGGTTGGAGGTGAAATACTGAGTTTCCTTTGATAGGTAGAGTAATTATGAAGTATGCTTTTGAAGTTCAAGAAGAGAGCCTTAGGACACAACATTTTTTCAAGTAAAAATTGGCTTGCACTCTGTTCAAGTGATTTATTTTGCACTAAGAAATGGGTGTGAGACATGATGTGATTTAAAATGTCATCCCTTGATGGAACTGCTTGAGGGTGACATATTTTTTTTTTCTTTTTTCTCTCCTTTTATTTATATATTTGGCCGCTTGATATCTGAAGTTTTCTATCTTAGGGAATCTACTGAAATTATGTGGAAATTAAAAAAAAAAATCACCAACATCCCCACTCTCCCCCAAATAAAACTTTTCCCTAAAGTTCAGGAAGCTAAAAGTTAGACTCTGGAGGGAGCCACCAGGAAGGAATACATTTTTCAGCTCCATCCATGTCATCCATGTTGTTTACATGGTGGCCGACTTTGAAGAATACCACTTGTATGTGTCACCAAACAAATGCATGTGACAAATGTCATATGAGCGTTGCTTCTGTTCCAAACCAGGCTGTCCCACACCGCCCTGGCCAGGGAGGACTGCTTCTCCTCTCCACGTCCGTTTTCGCAGGAACGCTTCTAAAAGCTGGGACTGGATTTACCTTACAAACAACACATGACATGGTGTATGTGGTAGCTAATCCTAATTATGACACATTTGCTTGCACTGGGCTTCACTGGTGGGAGGAGGCGAAGCTGGGTGTTGGTGGCAATGGGTCGGAAGGACAGCGGTGGTGCTACAGCTGAAATGCACCCTTGCTACTTCATCAGACTCATCGCTTGTAAAGCTTTTGCTCAACCTCAGTGGCATTGTTAATATGCCTTGCTGATGGCCCTGGCGATTTTTATCATCAGTCTCACAACTGTTCGAAGCCCTAGCTATTGGAGGCAAGGGATTTCAGTGAGAAACTCCTAGATTTAACTTCATGGTGAATTTCACAATGTTTTACCTGCTGTTAGCTGAACAGATCTTGTGGGTCCTGGGTGGCATGAGCACCTGTACATGCAGTAGCTCAGCTGGGCAGCTGGAGGGGAGATCCACCTGCGCTTGCTACATATGGAAATTTCAGCCAAATTAAAAAAAAAAATTAAAAAGGGAAAAATACAAACCCTTCAATTTTCACACAGATGTGCTCTGGGAAGCCCTGAGATGTGGATGCTGTTCTCTGAGCTCAACCAGCTCTGCAGGGCTGAGCAACTGAAAACGAGGGGAATGTATTTCATCACCAGCGTGAATAAATTATAACCAAATACACGCAGGGCACAGATCTGCCAAGTAAGAGAAGCCACTTTTTTTCCTTGTCACTTTTCAAATAAAATTGCCATCTAATCTAAAATACGGCAGTCTCGCCAAAAGTCTATGAATTCTCTTTGTACAAGGAGCTGTAGCAAAGTTCATAGCCAGACTTGTTATAAAAACATAAGTTAAAAATAGCTGTGCAGTCAGGGAGCAGCACCCAGCTCTAAATGGGTGGCCCAGTTTGCTCTCACATTCAAGTATTGTAAACAAAAAACAACCCTTTTCTTTTTAGGCTGCCGATGATAGCTTTTCCTCTTGCCATGGGGAAAAATGTTGGCTCTTCCCTATCATCTGACAACTCTGGACTATTTTTGTGGTCTTTGTTTGTTTGTGAAAAGTCTGTGTCAGCAAAGTACCAGCATCATTTTGACTATGAGCAGCACATCATTGGGAACGTGTTTCTAGTGGAGGACAGGGAGTAATTTTTTTTTTTTTCCCCCTGAAAATTAGGAATATTTCTTCAGGACCTTTGCAAGGAGCTCGCTGTGCTTTTATTCTGAATCTTCTACAGAACTTGCTATTGCTCCGGTTAATCAACAGAATTGTTGCTGCACTGAGAGATGGATTGGGTCCTGGTCCTGCTCTGACAGCCATGAGGCTTGCATGAATTACACAGGGTGGAGTAATTCTGGAAGATTCATCCCAGCTGTGTCTCACACCAGGTGGCAAAACAAACTATAAAGGGCTAAGAGGCTGGGGATGTGGGTTCCTACCTCCTTGTGTGGGGAGAGGTTGCTGTGTGTGGTTGCTGCCCTTCTTGTTGTACCATGAAGGCTCTAAAGGAGGAGGGGGTAAGAGATGTCTGAGCTGGTTTGAGTCTGTTATGAATAGAGGTATTATTTTTTACTGAAATGCTTGGTTGAAGAACTGAGGCAAGCTCTCTGTGTTTTCTCATTTGTGCTAATCCCCAGCCTTGCTAGAACCTGTGCTGTTTTACTTTGCAGGCCTTGTGTATGTCTGTTAAATACAGAATGGAGCGATCTATCCATCTATGAAGTGGGAGCGTAATATTTATTAATCTTACAAGGGCTTTTTCTGCGATAAATATTTCTTTTGTTTTTAACTGTCTTTTGAGACTGGGTTCTTTTGTGACTGTGTGGTGTCAAGCAGCGGTGTTGGTAGAAGGCAGATGGTAAAAAGTGCTTTGAAATCACTGGATGTGAGGGCTGAAGAATTAAAAGGCATTATTTTGTTTTAGTTGTTTAAAATGTTGACAGTCCACAGAAAGCTGTAGGTGTCTTCTCCATTACCAACTCATGTTTTAGTGTGTGGTCTTATGAAAGCAACAATATTTGCTATTTTCCTAAAACTGGTATTCCTAACAGTTTACACACCCCTGATACAGTATGAGGGATAAAGCCAAAATATATATCTGTTGCTCGAGATGTATTTGATGATATTATAGCCTATGGTGTCTCTACTGCTGAATCAGCTCTTGCAGGAGCCTTGGAAAGCTGTTACAAAGCTGGGAAGCACACGGCTAATCCATAAAATCTTAAATATATGTAAAGCAATGTGAAATGACACCTACTAACTGGAAATTGCTACAGATAAAAGAGATCTGGCAGCTGAATCACAAAATGTTATTCAGAGTAAATACTTACACCAACTTAATAGCCTAGAAACAGTTCTACCACTCGAACAGCCTTCAGAAGTATCAACTAACTTGAAAGAGTGGGCTGTTGTTAAAATAATAATGAGTCCAGCCTTGTCTTTCTCTTTGTTACCCTCCAGGCTTTCTCTGGTGGGGTTTTTTGTGTCCTTTTTTTTTGTTTGATTCAGTAAATCACTAGGCAAATGTCAATCTTGAACACAAGCATAAGTACCTCTGGGTTCATGGCATTTCAAGATGTGCTTGAAGCTTGGCACATCATTGTCCATGGCCTGCATCCCCTTCCACCAGCAGCCAGACCCAGCATGGACAAGCATGTGTTGTCTCTTGGCTGGTGAGATGCTGAAGTCAGGAGGTGGTAAGCTTGCTTTCGTGCTGCTTCCTTGTAAATGAACACTTGAGTGTCAGTCTGATGGTTTGTGTTGTGATGGAGAGATGGGATGGCTGCAGGCTGCCAGCATGGGAGGAGGCAGAGGTGTGTCAATAGCCAGGGAGTTTGCTTCTGTCTTTCTTTTCCCCAGTCCCTAATTAGATGAGCACCTACATGAATACTGTTCCTCTGCCTTCCCCGTCTTGGCTTCCTGCATTGTAGTTGTGGGTTGTGTTGGGGCCACTACACCAGCCCCAGCAAGGTGATGGGTAGTGCAGGAGGTCAGGGTCCTCTGTGCTGTGTTGCCCTTCTTTTACTTGCCAGTCCCCTGCTCTGCCTGGGAGGTTGGTAACTACATTTCCGTGGTGTTGGGGTTGTTGCTCTGTTCTGCCTGCTGTGAGGATTTTAAGAACTTTCCTACCACTGATAAATATCAAGGCTGGTGAGACCGCTCTGTGTGACTGAGGGCTTGCAATAGGAGAGCCTTAAATACTGATATTGTAACAATTTCAGCAACTTTAGCGAAAATTATCCAGGAAAGATCTCTAGTCTTTTCCCAGAGGGGAATGGGCCTATTAAAATGAGTGACTAAGAACCTGCCGTGTTGCTGGTGTAAGCCATTTGCATATTTAGCTAATGAAAATCTACTTGTTTTAATTTCAGTGATGTTTCTGCTGCCCTGTAAGCTTGATGTCTTGCTTTGCAGTTCAGGAACTGCTGGCCATGCAGTGCAAGGGAGCTCCTTCCTTCTGTTCAAGCTAAAGGATGCTCTAGGAATTAGGGGGGAGATCTAGGATGTAGCAGGTTTGTGTTTGCCTCTCTGCTCCCTTACTGACTGCCTGTGGGATATTAGCCTTAGCCTCCCTGTACCTCATTTCCCTGTTGAAAAATAGACGTAGTGAGGACACAGTGGTGGTGTAAGATGGCCAAAATTTGCCTTTTGATAGTACAGTGGTATTATGGGCTATGGTATACTTGCAGGTGAATATAATCTAGTTTCTGTATATCAATATCCAGAAAGCTTGGTGGTGAGTTGCACAAAAGCTGCTCCTCCTGTTCTGAAGAGAAAATTAGAATGTTACTTTTTTTAGTTAAGGACTTTTGGACAATATAATTGCAACAAAGCTAATTAAATTCTGCTTATCGTGGGTCTCTTTCAGTGTTCATGGGGAGGTCATGTGCTGAATGTTATGCTGCCCAGCCTGGGCTGCTTCTGCTGTGGGAACTGGTTTGCTCAAAGCTGGGTGTCTGCACTGCATGGCAGGGTGTAGTGGAGCCTTACCTTCAGGGTATGGTTCCCAAAGCATTGCTCCTTCACGTACACCAGATATTCCTTGGTGACTACTATTGTGATTCAGGGTCTTGCTGTGTAATATATAGACTGGACATGAGATATGTAGAAGACTATTATGTAGTGCCTTTTGAATTTCATGCTGGTGAACACTGAAAGGCCACAAGGGTCCTAGAGTCATAAGAAAGTTGCATATTCCTTATGCGTTTTTTCTAGTAAGTGCAGCCAATGCTCAGTATCTTGGAGGACCAGGTCTGTCCTTCCAAAATAATACCAAAGTTGAAAGAACCAAACTTCTTAGGCTGAAAACCTCATTATAATTATTTGACCTCATTATTTATTGAAGAACACTGTTAAATCTTAAAGAAGAAAATGACCCATATTATACCTGTCGTAAGTAGGAAGACTCCATGGATGTGTGTAGCCCAGCTGCTGAGCTGTTGGCTCAGCTTCTCTTAGAGAGCTACAAAGCCACATGGTGTCTCCGGGTACTGGATTTTGTACTTGGACCTCTGTATTAAAGCTCATACAGAGCGACAGCTCCCTATTGGAAATACATCTGAAGAGCCGCAAGAGTGCAAGTCATTCCAGCAAGGGTCTGGTATAAATTACACTCGGCAAATTGGCTCCAGATAAGTCTATTTTGGACTGTGGAACATGAAGAACTTGTGTGGTGTACTACAGCCTCCTGTTTCTTGCCCAAACCCTGTCTGTTTGCAGGGAGCTGCCACCACAGCCGTAGAAATACGGATATAGAGGCTGGCAGGTTCTGAATGGTGAAATCCTGCTGGATCACATTCTGCACAAAGACTGCCATTAGTCTTCTGGGCATATTTAACAACTGGGAGATCTAAGAGCTGTATCGGGTACTTCATTTAGCTGTAGCAAGTTGTCTTTAAGTGGCAGCGTGCATCTTGATTTTGATACATGCAGCCTGAGATTACGGAAGAGGTAGATGTGGTATAGTTGTCTAAACCTCGAAATATGTTTTAAATAATTGATTTCCATGCATCTAAAGTAAAGATCAGTAATTCAAAACATATTTATATTAGCAAAAAAAGCAGTATGACAAAATAAATACTCATAAATAATTTAAAACATATTTGGAGGCTTTTAATGTTGCAAAATATGTGTCTAACAGTGGTAAAACATCAATAAATATGATTTAATAATTCTTTGTGTATTTAATACTTAAGCATGCTGTTGAGTAAAAAAATCAGATTAAAAGTTTGGCAATGGGGGGGATGAGTTCACAAAGCCAGCTTCTAAGTTTACACCTGTGTTGTGAAAGGCATGTGCAATTATAAGTATATGAGAATAAACTGGTGCTTATGGTAAAAATTCCTAATTATTGATCTAGTGCAGGTACAAACCAGTGCTTCATAATCTGGTAAAACTGTTTCAAGGGAGGTTCAGACTTGACATTAGGAAGCATTTCTTTACAGAGACAGTGGTCAGACACTGGAACAGGTGTCCCAGAGAGGTGGTCAATGTCCCAAGCCTGACAGTGTTTAAGAGGCATTTGGATGATGTTCTTAATGTACTTCAACTTTTGGTCAACCCTCAAGTGGTCAGGCAGTTGGACCAGATGGTTGCTGCAGGTCCCTTCCAATGGAACTATATCAAGTGAGAAAGGTTTGGCAAAGGTCTCCAGTCTATTAAGTCCAAAAAGTGCAAAGTAAGTTTTAAAATGGATGGAGACAGGAGAATTTCTCTAAACTGTTGAGGCTTTGACTGGTTGCTATGTATACATATATGCCAGAACATTCTGCACAATGCTAAGGGTTGTGCTTTTAGAGACATGTCAGGGTGTGAGAGGTAGAGAGAAATACTGCTAAGCTTGGTCATCCATTGGAGTAAGAACTGGGCCACCTCCTAGGAGAAGAAATGAAGGGAGGGCTTCTCCAGCTCTACCCTTCCCAGAAGCTGGGCAGTTGTCTCCGGTCCCTGTGACTGCTTCTGTTCTCTGTCCCTGGACCAGTGTGCCATGGTCCCATTGCTGGGGAGTTTTAGTTCTGTGCCTGCATCTTGCCTATTGATGCTAACAAAAAGTGAGGTATAATTCTTGCTGTATGACAAAGGAAGCAGGCTGGCTGCCCTTCCTTGGGCAGAGGTTCTGCTGGTTTCACTGCCTGTTTCCTTGGAATAGGGACAGCAGAGCGTGCACCAAAAGAATATTTAGATGCTGAACATTTGGTGTCACTTCAGTTTATCTTGTAAGATAATTTACCCACCTGCCTGTAAAATGTTCCCTTCCTGTAGTAGAATAGCTGTTATTCTATATCCACTTCAGATATCGAAGTTCCCTTCCCATAGTGAGATCAGTCCTGGTGAAAGTCAATACAGGTGGACATAATAGTTTTGCAGGCTGTGGAGTTTGAGCAGGTTTTGACTGTATGCCTTTTATATACTGTCAGAATGCAATTGGCTTCCCTGCAAATAGTTGCTGATTGCAGTAATTTGAAGGCTTGTCTACATGAAGTGTGTTTAATAACTGCATTAGGGTGTGAATGTAAATCACATTAGCTTTTCTTGGAGTCTGTGTGGATACTCTTGCTCTGAGTGCCTTCATAGAGTTCGGGCTAATCCACATCCAGAGTTAATTAGCATCTTAATCTGTTTTGTGCTAACTTTTTCCATGGTTGGCAGGCTAAATCAATATTGCTCCCAAAACCTGTAAGCTCACAAATCACCTTTCTTTCATTAATCCCCATTATATAGCACTGTGCTTATATACTCTGTGTTGTTGAAATATTCTCAGCCTGGAATTCCCCAGTTAGAAGTTAAATGTTTCATGTTGTGCTCCCTCTGTCTCAGTGTGATGACGAGGGTACCTATATACATGTGAAACTCCCAGGTCTCTACAGTGAAGAAGTCTAGGTGAGCATCTATCTCCCATACTATCAAATACTATTTTGTGTGCTTTTATGAAAAGGGTAATGCAACACAGAATGCTGTACATGGGTTCTTCTAGCTCTGAATTAGTCTCTTTTATCTGTCTCTGACCACAACAGATGTTGGCAGCCTTTCTATTCCATATCCTTAAGTCAGACTAAGAATATCAGTTCCGCTTAGAGAAGCTGTAGGGGAAAAATTTAACCATTTCAGGAGGCTTTTTCCTAATTTATTTTTTTAAAGCTCTAGTCTTAATTTAAAGGGGAAGAAAAAGGGCCAGAAAACTTCCAAAATGATGTACATCTTTGGGGCATCCCCAGTTTAAATTTCATAGAAGTGCTCATTGGTCTCTGCATTTTCAGTCAACTTCCCTCTTACTGGGGACACAGAGACAGAGGTTAAAAAGATCACTGTGAATGTTTCTAATATACAGTTAGCAAAGGAATTTGCCTGGAATGGCAGCAGTTCTCTCAAAGGCTTGCGAGTATAATCTTCAGCATAGACACCACAGACAGTACTGGCCATCTCTGTGGAAAATTAGCCCCTCTTGCCCTTCTCAATCAGTTCATTCTATTGCACTGATTATGGTGTGAAGCATTATTTTAAAGGTTTGAAAAGAAGCAGCCTATTTTTCCCTATAGGCAGAATTAACAAGAGCTTTGCATACCCAGATTCTCTTCAGGATAACCTTGGACTGTTTGATTTCATCTTAAACAAAAGTAAGCAAGAAAAACAAAGCCATGAATCTATAATTTAAAATAATTACAAATGTGCAGATATTTTATTCCTATGTTTTACTTAAAAAAGCTCACCAGAAAGTCATAATAGAAAGAAAACACTATTTATACTGTAATAATTTCAGGAGCACCCATTATATCTCCACACAGCCCTTGCAGCCTGTGCACCACTGCTCTCGCTTTGAGATGACCAGCTCTGGGGAAGACCCTGGCTGTGGCAGAACCAAGCCAGCATTCTTCTTACCGCTCTCCTGCTGCACTCGTGCCTCTGACAGAGCCCTGCACAGCCTGGTGTGTAGCTGCTTACATGTCTTCAAGGGAGCGGGCTGTAAGGATCTAATTTTCCTGACTGACATGGGCTGCAGAAGTGTACACAGCTTGCTCATATCCTTTGTGGAGTTGGAAGCAGAGCCACCTTTTTTCTTTTTTCCTTTTTTTTTTTTTTCCACCACACAGAGACGCCATCACATATGTTCAGAGGCTGATGAGCTGAAAAGATCTGGGAGCCACATGTGACCAGCAGAATGAGCACCAGCCTAGAGTAGAGTTTCAGTGGGAGATGACTTTTGGGAAAGTTCCCACAGCAATGCCATTGTAGTGTTTCTGTCCTTGCCGGGCCTGATTTCATTTATTTTCAAGCTACTTTACATGTCCCTGGCACTGCAAAAATACCTTCAAGCGGGCATAAAGCACACTGGCAATCACATCAGGGTGCTCTGGCATTGCCGGCAGGGTGCCAAAGGGCTGCTGGTGTCGAGGTGGATCTGTCCCCCCATGTTTGTTCATGCAGTAGCTTCTGCTGAGTCACGGCGCCTGCCTCGCAGCCAGGAAAAGGAAGGGCTTGTTTGCATTAGGGGACATCAATGCTATCTGGTGGCTGCAGAGCACCAGGGCGCAGAGCATGCCAAGGGAGGGTCACAGGAGGCTTTCTGGAATGCCAAAGCAGGAACACATCAGTGTGAGCCATGCAGATGGAAAGATGATATTTTTTTGGTAATACAACACACCAGTCTATCCTGAAGGCTTAATCTCCCAAGTGTAGAAGTAGGGGCTGGTCATGAGAACAGAAGCAGGGATGGCTGCAGAAGCAGTTGAGCCTCCAGCCAGTTTGCTTGTGAAGGTGTGGGCATCACCTCCTCTGAGGGGAGATCTGCAGGTCTCCTGGCCTGGGTCAGCCTCCAAATTAGTGTCCCCTTCAGAGAGGGGGGCAGCAAAAGCAGGCTGGAGGAAATGTAGGGGAAAGATAGTATTTCCCCCAAGTGACAGGCTTTTGATATCTTGGGGAAAGTTTGTTGTATAGCTTATAATGGACTTTTTGGGACTTTCGGAGGGAGGGAATTGGTGTAGGTGGTAAGGAGAGGGCTGTTCTCGGAAAACCTTGGTCTTGGTCATCTTGTTTGGTGCAGGAGATGGAAATGCTGATGGAAATGTGAACCCACAGCTGCAGCCTTCCAGCAACCTGCTCTATGCAGGTGGGAGGAAGCAAGAAGATAAGCAAGGGCATGTCTCAGCCCTTCCTCCTGATGCTAAGAGGGCATAGTGAAGTCTGAAGCAGTTACCCCCACTGCTGTGAGACTGTTAGGACACAGCGTCAAGGTTCTGATCTTTGCCTCTGTGAAATGATTCCTGATTTATATCAGACTGTGCAGTACCCACCAGTGCTGCCTTACCATCTCCTCTACTGCCTGGGTACCACTAAGGGCCTCTAGGCAGTGTACTGCTGCCTACATGATGAATTAGTGCCCTTTCATGCAGAGAAGGTATCTGAGTCTGGGTGAGTGTCCTATCCACTTGAAGTGGGATGTGCACTGGCCTTCTGCAGTTTTGTGTATCTGGCCCTTTGCTTCATGCAATTCTCTTCCAAGCACCCACAAAAGAAACGGTTTGTACTGAGAATGTGTTTTATGCCCAGTGAAATGACTTGCTTTCACTGCTGTGAGAAAATAAATGAAAATTTCAGAGGGGTTGCAGTCAGGACCTTCCCCTGTCCTCCCTGTTTTTTTGCCAAGCTGAAAAATCAGTTATTCCCATAGTCCAACTCCAGGCACAATGTCAACATATAAGGGATAGATCATGAAATGTCTTAATGTGGTCAGTGAGGGCTTTGGAGCTTCTACCCAAGAGGCTTTTTTTCCTGGGAGTTGATCTCTCATGCTTAGTGTGTGATTTAAACTGTAGCATATCCTGCAATTACTATATGATAATGTTAACTCGTTTTAGAGCACACCAGGCCTGTTGGTGAATGTTGTCTAATAATTGATAGTTGGAGGGTTTCTTAGTCACTTGTGGTTATGTGGTCTCCCTCTTTGCAGGATGATCAGCCCTTTAAGTGGGATCCAACAAGTTTCCTCAAAAGAGTGGAATACTAGATTCAGCCAAGAAACACTTTGAAATGATATTTAACCTAAGGCTGCCAGTGTTACAGAACATGAAGGGATAATACTCTTTCTTCTTCAAATTCATATGCACATGATTAATTGCATTATTTATCCACAGCTAAATACTGTGTAAAGCTCTATCTTTATTAATCTCCATTGCAATTCAGCAGTGAAACATTTTTAGACGTTAAGTATGGTCTCTGCTCAGTGTTAATTTCTGTCATTAATATGTACTTTTACATATATAATTCTAATATACTAGTATTGTAATGATTATTCCTTTTATGCTTGATTGACATCTAGTATTCATTCAAGAATATGGAAAAAGATGAAGATGAGCCAAACGGTACAACTGATAGCAATACTGGTGACTGCCTGTAGTCTAATCTGTGTTTGTGGGGATGGTTTTCCTAAAAGCATTGTAAGTTGCTTCTACCATCCTAAGAATACAAAAAAGCCCCATTGTCCCCAGGTTTGTTTACACTGCAGCGTGGTACGGACGTGCTAGAGTTGGCTCTAAAGATGATGGATTGAATTCCAGAAGTGCTGGAGACATAGCCTGGGATATTTAAATCTGGTCTAACAACAACATGTAAAGATAGGAAAGGTGTAAAGGAATGAATTACATACTCAGAAGGATCTCTTGTCTCTATGTTAAAGCACTCATCCCAGTTGCCCAGTCCAGTGTAAGCCCTGGAGTTGACACAATTCCTCCAGATTAACTCTGTTATATTTGTACTAACTAGGGCCAGTCTATTTTTGTGAAGCAGGCTATTGTGTCAGGTAATCGGACTATTGCTTATGCTCAGTTCTGCCAGTTGTGAGTGTATGTGACTATTGAGAGAGCTGAATCTGAAAAAAAAAAAAGAAAGGCTGGCCTGTCATCCAACAGGTGGAGACTGAGACTTGAAAAGTGCCCATCCAAATCATGTTAATGTCCTTGAGCACTGATGTAGTGCTCAGAGTACATGGATCAAGCTGCTGGATACTTGGTTGTCTTCCTGCTGGTTCCTTTTGGGCCTGAAGAGTTCTGTTAATACTGATGCACGTTCACATGACTCAAGTCATGTTGCAATCACATTGTTTCTGCTAATTTTTAGCCTGTGGGTAAAATACACAAGCTCAGATTTTCTTTTCCTCTAGGTTTGTTCTGGTCTCTGGGTCTTTTGAAAGAAGTTTCCATGTGAAATAATCCCAAGGTTAAACTGTTACTAACTCCCTATGGCAACTAAACAGTTTCATGAACTACCCTACTGAGAACATCGAGGAAAACATCTGCACTTGTTGGGCCAGAGCGGGTTTTTTTTGTTCTGATCCTCTGTGATAGTGAGACTTTGAAATAGTGTCTCAATTTGGTGGGCTATTAGTTTCTTTCTCTTCTGCATAATGTTCCTTTCTTGCCTGCAGATTTTTATTCTGGGATATGACTAATATAAAAATATATTTTGTCTCAGTGACCACTGTTGCAGACAAATGTAGTTTTTCTGGTGTTTGGCTCTCAAGGAGCTTTGGCTACACTTGGCCACCTGAACTTGTAGACTGAAATTCCAGTCTGCCGTGGTCATCTTTCCTTTTACTTCATGTGTCAAATGTCACCTCCAACCTGTTGAAAAAAAAAAAAAAGGGTTGGAAGAGAGTAGTAACCCCCTTCTCCTATTTCATTGCCATCTGATGTTTTAGCTACAGATGGTGGCTGACTAACGATGAACATCCTGTTCCCTTCTGCTGCAGGAAGTCCACACAGAAGAAATAAGAGCACAGATGCCCCAGGAGCCTACTGGGCTGTCTGCCTCCCCACCTTTGATAAACTGCAAGTGGTAGCACTGTGCTGAGCTCCTGTAAACTGGGAATGGCCCAAGAGATCGCCTCTTGGGTACTTGGAATGGTGATGCACCTGACTGATTTTTTTTCTTAGTTAAAAAAACCCAAACAACCAAGTGCTGGAGTTTTCTGAGGTTGGCCATTTTAGTTTGTGGTTTGAAGTTTCTTATGGCTTTTATTTGTGGAAAAATGTACCCCTGCTAATCATATCTCTGCTCAAATGTGACTCTTCTACTGAGCAAGTGCTTGTAAAAATGGAATAGATCTTCAGAGCAACACAATTGTTCAGCTTGGAGAAGAAATCCCTGCAGATTTCAACTCCCAGTAGTCCTGTCTTGCCTGGATGGATGCAGTTAAGAAATAAGGATGCTCTGAACTTTTAAGCTCAGCTGCAGCAAACTCATCAGCTCTTTCTTGAGAAGATACTTCTTCTTGAGCTATACAGAGAGCATGAGCTATTCAGTCTCTCTTGAGACAGGAAATCTCTGAACTCTCCAAATAAATCCCCAGTTTAATCCAGTCCTGTAGTCTTTGAAAGGACCCTGAGGACAACTTGAAGTTGCCTGGGCTTGGATGTGCTGAGCTGCTCTTCACTCTTTGCTTTTGACAGCTTGGAAACTTATGTCTGTCCAGGTTCAGGAATACTGATCCTCAGAAGTGACGGAGCCTTAATACAGAAGTAATTTCAGAATAGATGTAAAAAGATTGTTCACCCCAGCCTGAGGGAGTTGCTAGTTAATATTATTGAATGAATAGGAAAAGATGCTAAATGTGTAGGCTAAGTTATTTCTCTGTTTTAATGTTCCATGGATTCCAGTGTTTGGCATAGTAAACTTCATGTGATAAATCACACTTACAGCTTTTTGCTTGCTTCACTTTTGTAATTCCATTAATAAAGTCCCCAGAACTTACCTGAAAATCTTCAGAAAGAACTTGGGTAGCCAGCTAAGACTGCAGCCTGAGTATCTTCTTTCTCCTCTACCTGCCTCTCTGAATACTGCAGATGCTTGATGTACAAACAAGAAATACTTAGGGATAAACTGGAACTAGATTTAAGAAGCTAGGGTGTTTCTGCTGTTAGGGGTAGATATCCTAAGCCACCCAAAGGACTATGCAAGATCTCCTTGGGGCTAGAAAGGAGCAAGATGATGGTTGTTAAAGTACTGTAATTTTTAGGCTTTTTTCAAAATAAGTGGCTATTTTTCTTGTCATTTGGGAGCTACAGAGCAGAATTAATGGTAACTAATGCCAGGTAGGTTTAGATAAAGAGGAGTCCCAGCAAGCAATTTTAGGTCTTTCCAACATTACGTGATATTGTAAATAAATAGGAATGTGATCACATCACCTGATTTGGTGACAGGAGTATGGGATACTATCTTTATCTTAAAGTAGCATATCATTCTAAATGTCAAAGTTTTCCAATGCACATCCTCAAGCATACTCTATGTACTACATTCCACTAATTTTGCTACGTTTTGCATTTTACACATGCTGTCTCTTGGAAAGTTTACCAACAGTTTGACATTTTACAAGTATCTGGTTATATATATGTTACTGTTGGTGATCCTTTCGTTATATTAATTTAACTCAAGGTCACAGGGGAAGCATTGTTTCTATGCCTTGGGAAAAAGTTGTAAACCTCATAATAGAGTTGCTTTATAAAACAACAGCTGCAAATACTTTCTTCACCTCCTTTTTTTTCTCCTCCTTTTTGACACTTTCTGCAAAAGATTAGTAATTTTTGAGAATGAAAACATCATAATCCTATAATATATCTAAGCTCAGAAGTTAAGTTAGGCACTTTTAACTTCAATTAAGCCTTTTTGTTCCCTCACAAAGTTGTGAAAATAGAGGAAAACCAATTGAAAGAAATATCCTAGGCAAAAAAACCTTGCAAATAAACAGGATTGTTGAGAAAAGAATGCCACTTCTAGTTTAGAAAATACAGCTATTAAAACAAGCAGTGGACTAATTATAGTTATGGGGCAGCTATTCCATGAGAGTTGCAAAAATGAAGATAATGGTCCCCACTCAGGGGAGGGAAGGGGAGCAGAGGATTCTCTGTTGTGAATCAGGCGAATAATGATACTTCAGCATGTCTAATTGTCTAATGCCGCAGTGTGCATAAACTAGGGCAAGCTGTATATTATACAAATTAAAAGCAACCCAAGGCGAGCTCTGTGCTACTGCAGAAGAGTTGGCTTTGATGGGAGATGTGTTTGCTGCATTGCTCACTGCTTGGCTGTAGCAATATGGAAGCGAAGGTGTTCAGTCAGTTTTGAAAGATGAAGTTGCATCAACACCATGTTACTAGGAAAGACTTTTCCAGTAGTTTTGGTTTTGAATGATCTCCAGCAGCCTTGCCTTCAGAGATTTAAGTTGGCAGGTGCTCAGCATTACTCTAAGTCTTGTCTTTGGATGTGAACTGAAGGTCTTCCTTGTGACCTTCCAAGTTGGCGCGTGGGATGCGCTGAGGGGAATGGGAGCGGTGTTGGAGCAGGGAGGCTTTGCATCATCTGGCTTCAGGCATTGGAAGTGCTTTGATAAAGAGCTTAATCTTCCTGTAGTGAATGCAGGGAGACAGACTCCTCAGAGGGGAGACTTGGAGTACCTAGACTAGAAGACCACCCTTTCCAAGTTTTTCTGAGTTTTGGAATTACAGCATCCCTTCTAAAGATATTAAGACCTGAAAAAACTCTCATTTGTGAAACTGCTGAAGAGATGGGGCCTAACAGCTTGAGGAGAGGAAGAGAGAAGTAATGGAAGCTAATAAAGTGGGAAAAAATTGCAAATAGTGAGGAAAAGATAGCTTGGGAACTTATCTTTTCCCTGTGCCACAACATGCTGCCTTCCAAACTCACCAAGTTATATCGCAAAAACAGAAGGTGGCCAGCTCTGCTCCTCAGTTGCCTCTGTGGGTACTCACCTCTACTAAACATCGTTGCCTTTTCCTCCCCACATCCCTTGAACTTATCTTTTAATCTTAATTCAGTTCCAGGGTTTTGGTAGTGTTTAACTGTCTTGTTAAAGATCTTAATTTAATCCATGTGTTGTCTCTGACTGGTAGTAAAAGCTGGCTAATAAGAAAGAAGTTAAACTGTGAACTAATTTTTCTGTGCTGGGAAGAGCTTGAGGCTTGTGTCCCATCATGTGTTTTCCTGGACTGGCTCCTTTGGAGCCCAGCTCTGCTCCAAGCTGTTCCTAGCACTGGCTGCTGTCAGCTGCTCACATGGGATGCTAGTGAGCCTCCTGCGTCTCAAGGACTGAAACCATTTTGGCTCTGGCCTTAGCAAACATTATTTAATTTCTTTCCATAGTAGTTTAAATTTTTGTAAAGATTAATGTAAGGTAAGAGGATACTTAATGTGAAATGAAATGAGTCAGTATGGCATCCACCTATGGCATACAAATAAAAGAAGAAAGCAGGTGCTGCTGCTTGGTAGCAGCATTTTAAGTGGTGCTAAAATATGGGAACAGTAGTGCTCTCATGCTTGCAGTAAGTGCAATGGGTGATGTGTTCTGTGATCCCCATGTAGGATGAGAAAATATCAGAGGAGGCATTTAATCTCTTAATACTCAAAGTCACGTTCTGATTTTTGGTTACCCTGCTGAAAAATAAGTGGCTGCTGCCCATGTATCACTGTAAAAAATATTTGACCTTGAAGAGATAGGGCCATAGACCCTGTAAGAGAGATTTGCAAAATCCTTGGACAAGGATTAAACCTCTGCTTCCCCTGCAACAGAGGTGGGTTGATCTGTAATATTTATCTTTATGGTGTCAGGCTCTTTTTGGTTCTTTTTGGGATTGGGGGAGTGAAGGGGCAAATGCTGAAACCTGTGAGAGGGCCTGAACCCAGGGGGTTGCCTGGTTTGGGCTGCAGGCTCTCCAGATGGGGGTCATTAAGCAATCGAGCTGGAGTGTGTTTATCAGAAGTAACCAGCCTTCTGAGCAGCTTGAAGTTAACCTGTTAGGAGATGAAGGTCACAGCTCAGATGCTCTGTCAGGTTTCCCTGCAACAAGCTTTCAAAGGTGAGAGCCCCAGTGCTTTGCAAACTGCCAACATAAACATTTATTTTCATATAATAGACTAAGGTCTGTGTATTTAGATGTGTGCATATGTCCCTAATTACCAAAACTCCTTCTAGGGTCAGGGTAAAAAGCAAGCTGCAAAAACAAATCTTTAAACACCCCAATATAAAACCGTAGGTCTCAGCACACACAAACTTTGGAGAGTTTGAAAACCTTCTCCTGATTTAGTATTTTGTCTGTAAGGCGCATCTCTCCTATAGCCACCAGTTCAGTACACTCATGCCTTTCAGTAGTTATGCAAGAAAATACCCAGAGACAGATTTGTGTAATTAAAATCCTGATTACTGAGGGGATCAGCATGTGATGAGGCAAGAAATGGTGGCTAATATCTGATGTGATCTTCCAAAAAAAGAGAGCCCTAAAGCTTGAATTTGTTTAATGCTCATTTGACTTCCCATATGCGAGTGATACCGATCTTCTTGTGACAAGCGCTGCTGATGATAATGGGCAAGAGCAGGAGCGTTGCTTGTTTTGGTTTGTGTCGCTGAGCATGACATTTAAAAGCAGAGAAAGGCATGTGTTTCAAACCTTTCAAGGAGTGTTTTTGGAGTCAGGTTTCTCGAACTTCGCTTTCCTGCCTCTGTGGGACTAGGTGCTTACAGCAGCTGACCAGCCATGACCCAGCATCACCACCCGCCAGCAGGCTTCTGCTCAAAAGGACACCTCGGCAGCCAGCCCTGCTTTTGGCACATGTCTATAAAAAAAGGTTATACGATGTGTTTGATTTCTGGAACAAGGGATTGGATATAATGACCTAAAAATCCCTCCGAGAACTAGATATGCTTGTATATTGTCAGCTTTTCTCAAGAATTGGAAACTTGTCAAAGAAAAAAAACCAAAATTACTTTATTCCCTCTGAAATTTCAGTGCTTCTGAAAATCACATCCACGGAGAGCTCTAGTTAGACACTGACAAAGAATCCTTGCCTTTAATTAAATTGTAAGTATTTCTTGGTAGTGATTACAGTTATCATTTTAATTATTTCTACTAAGTACAATACCACTGGCTCACTCTGGAGCTTTTCAAAATGCATCTCTCTCCTACCTAGAAGGACAAGTAGCATGCTCTGATCAGTGAACTCACGTGATTTGGAGATACTGTAGTTAACAGAGAGCAGTGTTTCTATGATTTTAAAGATTTAGCTGTCATCTTTCATTTACTTTTAAATCTCGCTTTCCTTCTTTTTATCCTGAGGGCATTACAGAAGGAGTTTCTTGTTAAATTTATCTTGGAGTTATCCAAACTGAGAAAAGAAAATTAAAGAATACCCACAGTTCCCATGAGAGGTGTGGAAAACATGGAGATTATTCAAACTTCCTTGGGGAAAAAAGGGCAAGAAAAGAATGAAGAAGACAAACAATTCTACCATGTAGGTCAAGAGGGCATCCCAACTTGCAGAGGGCATTGTGTAGACTGGAGATAGCATCCCAGTGCCTGTGGGGTGAGCATGACATGCCAGAGCTTCTGGTGAGCCATCCCCTGGTCCTGCTCCTTGTTCCCCAACCTTAGGACTGTGCAAAACCCCTCCTGGGTCAGCACACAGGCAAGGGGACCTGCTCCTGCTCATGGATCAAAATGACAGCATCGCTCACATGAGGAGCACGTGTGGTGCTGTATGTTGGAGCATGTCCATTCGTGTTAGGTTGCCTGATCTGAGTTGCGTGACAGTCTTTCCTGTCTCTGTCTAGGGAATGATTGAGGTGGGAGCCTGTGAATGCTTCTAATTGTGAGTAGTACGCATGTGGCCAAATGATGAGGAAGGTGTCCTTCTGAACACCCCACAAATGTGACTGTCAGAGGCAGTGTGTCTTAACAAATTGTCCACCTCAAATGTAGGCTAGCCACTAAATTCAGCCTTTGTGCTATTTTTAGTCTATTCCATCCACAGAGAGCAAAAAATTGGACTGTAAACTTGTAAATGCAAGATTAAAAAAAAAACCCCAAAAACCTTTGACTTAAATAATTTTGCAAGACACAGGCTGCCAACAGCATTGTTACTTGTTCTGTTTAGGTTTTCATAGATGACTGTTCCTAATTCACTGAACTCCACATATCTGTCTAGTTCACAAGGAGAAGACAAATGACAAGCCCTTGTCCCAGCAGGACAGCCAGGAATACGAGCAAGTATTGCACAAGTCTCAGGTGAGAATGCTGTCCTCCAGGCAAACAGCACCTAAAAATGCCAGCTCCAACGAGAGCCATCCCTCGCCAGGGGCTGA
The DNA here is from genome assembly GCF_000699245.1 of Pterocles gutturalis. NCBI lineage: Eukaryota > Metazoa > Chordata > Aves > Pterocliformes > Pteroclidae > Pterocles > Pterocles gutturalis. The sequence continues at coordinate 29,552 of NW_010120288.1, forward strand.
AGGGTTGGTTCAGACAGAAACTAGAGGTTACTTGCATTGCCTAGGGCTCATGGAATTAGGCACAATAATCAGACAATTCTGCTCAAACCCACTATCAAATAAAAAGGTAAACAAGAAGATTTTTAGCATCCATTTAATAATTCCATCAGCGTGAGGAACTTGAGCTCTCTAAAGGTGGTTGCAGGTGATGCAAATGCTACTGGGTGCCATGAAACACAGTAGATGGAGCAAAATTTGCCAGACAGGGAAGAGAGGGGGTTTCTTCAGCTAAAAGACTTAGTCCTTGCAGAAGTGTCCTATTTCAGTTTGTCTTAGCTGCTGTGGTGTCCTGTGAAGTACTGATCCAGTGGGTATGATGCTGTCTCTGAGGGCTGGTCCCCAGTATGAATTCCTGTAATTTTTTCTCATGTCTGAAATGAGTAATTTTTCAGTGCTCTGCTGGGTGACAGTTGCTATAATCACTCATTCTGCTTTGTTTCAAACATGGTGTATCTGTGTTTTCCTCCTGGTATTTTCCCACTTCCCAAGTGCTCTTTTAAAGTGTTTCTCAGTAGTTCTCTAATTGTCTACTTGTCATAATTCCCCAAACCCATTAAAATAAATGTCATCCCAGCCTGTAGCATTTCCATATGTAACCTTGTCTGTAAAATAAATGAACAGAAATACTACTTCCCACTTATTCAAAGTTTCTCCTGCTTGTTAGACAATTTCAAGAAGGCATCTTATGTTAATAATTTTAGTTATTCATATCAACTTTCTCTCAAAACTTGTTCTTCACCTCTTTCAAATACTTGCAGAAACCTTTCATTCTGCTAACCCTCCTGGAGCTCAGATCATCTTGGTTTGGTGTTTTTTTCTTTTGATTTTTTTATAGCCTTTTATTTCTTTTCCTTGCAAACCTTAACTGGCTCTGCCTTCTCATTTAGTTTCTTCCTCCTCCTCCATTTCCAATAAAGATTATTTTGTCCTTGGAGCTTTGAGTAGTCCCGTGTGACCCCTCATCAGTTGCTACTTCTGCTTTGCTGACAGGAGTGTTGCAGTGTGCAGAACAGGGGAGTCAGCACTGCTTGGACCCTCCTTAGGAGGAGACCCTCCCCCTGCTGCTTAAAACCTCCCTTGCAAACACTGGAGGGGAGGGGAAGCACAGGGTGAAGCTGGTATATTAATACACATACAATAGCACCAATTGCCTGCAGGAGTAAAAAAAACCTTAACACCTAACTTGAGAACAAAATTAATTTAAAAATGTAGGTCGTATGCTAATACAGCTCCCAGTGTAACCAAGCACAGCATAGGAGTGGATTGTGCCTCCTTGTTTTCCTTGCTGTATTTGCTGCTTTCTGTGTTTATACAAGTAAATTAGCTGTCAGACTCAATGGCTATGTTAAAGAGGATTCCTTCATCTAATGATCAATAACAAAATGTTTTGTGTTATAATGGTGAGAACTGTTTAACTCTCCTCCATCACTGATGAGCAGTGGAGAGGAAAGGAAGGATTTCTCCCATGATCCTGGGCAGGCTGTGTTACGGGGGATGCTTGCTATCCTGTCTTGTGCTTTACAGCAGTTGTACCCAGATGTTCTGGGCAGAGGGACTGGCGAGCCCAGACCTACCAGCAGAAGCAGGTTGTGCTTTGTGGCTGCTTTCCACATGGTGTCAGGAGATTTAATGCCTGTGCACGGTATGATTTCATTTTTCATGCACAGAGTCAACCCAGTGCTTTCCAGTAAAGTTGGGTGTCCCTTCTCCCATATGGCCTTTGCAGCTTGTATAGAAGTCTCTGACTGTTGGGTGACTGTTCAGCTCCAATGGGATATTTTCTCTACTGCTGTTAAAGTTGCATCTTTACCACGTGGTTCAGACCTTTGCAGAGTTCAGGATATTTAAATGGAGGCTGTGACAGATTTAGAGCTGCACAGTAAGAACTTATGAATACCATATGCTGACTTGGGTTATTGGGCTGTTTACTGCATAAGGATATTGTTTAATACAGGAGATGGAAAGGAATAGGCAAGAGAAAAAGATGCAAGATAAGCTACTTCTCAAAAAAAGTTTGGGTAATCAGGGGCAATGCCAAAAGAACAAGGAGGCAGAGCTTGTCAAGAACAAAAAAGCAAGCAATGTAGAAGTGATATTTGAAAAAGTGTCTTAATACAGAGGGGATGGTTGGCTGTTTGAACCCCCAGAACACCTAAAGGCTGAATATGGGTGTCTGAGGAAACTGAGCCTGCCTATGTCAGCACCTGGAGGCAGCAAGTATATAGGTGTATAGCAAATATATCAGCTCTTGCCTGCAGAGCCGGGTGAAGTACACAGTGTGTGTTAAAATGGGAATTCAATGGTGCCAGTTAGTACTGTAGGAGTTTATTTTTGTCTTTATTTAATTGTAGAAGGTTTTGTGTTTTCTTCTGAGAATGTTGTCCTTCAGTTTTTGTATCAAAAGGCTTAAGAAGTTACAAGTCAAACAAGACATTGTTTCAGGACAGGAAATGTCTTTTTTTCCTGCCTCAGCTTTTTCACTTCAGTAAGAAAAATAAGGGGATTTACGCAGATAAAGGTCTCTTTTTGGATCTTCCAGCAAACCACAAGAAAATCAGTCCATACAGATGTTTATAGTTGGTTTAGTACTTTAAAACCTCCCTCCTCAAAAAGCTACCAATAAAAAACCTCACAGGTTTGAAGATGACTGACTGATCACTAACTGGTTGCAGCCTGATGGAAGAGTCTGTCACCTTGCTGATGACTGCTGGGTTGTGTAATGCTTACATTAGCTGTCCTGGGCAGGATGGCAGCTGGCTCTAGCACTGCATGCTTTGGTCTGCTAGCCCTCAGTTGAACTGGTGGTTTCCACGTCTGCTGTGATACAGTCCTCTGACCAAGTCATTTTATGTCTCCACTGAACTTCTATACCCTTGACTCTTGCATGAAATGACGTGCCACATTTTCCATCCCCTTTAGCTTCTTTTGTCTTTCCCCTCTGCTTTTGTCTTTTGTTTTTGGGTTTGGTTTTCTTAAAGCAGGCAAAACAACAATTTTTTTAATGATGTCTCCCAGCATCACAAGAACCCACAAATGAAAAATTTGACAAACCAGTATTAGTGATTCCCGCACACCTATATATTTCTCTGTAGCTCTATGCTCTCCTTCTTAGAGGCACAGCTTTCAATGCCCTCTCAAGAGAGAAAAATCCTTCAGAACAAGCAGGTCTTTCCCTGGATGGCTTTTCTAATCTGCTTGACTTTCCTGCCTCTATCTCATCTTTCCAGGTGCTTCTGTAGCTCCCTCAACCCAGCTTTGGCTGGCTCACGTCTGTTAAAGGGCCTGCTCACTTACAGCACTCTGGTGACATGGGGAAGTGCTATTGCCCCCATTTATTTGACTAAATATAGCCAAAATGAGATTTAATGACTTGCCCAAAGGAGAGCGAAAGGCTGAGTCCAATCTGTCAGAAGGAAAAGGCAGCTTTCCTTCTTTTCTGCGTAACTTATTGTTCTTAAAGAAAAATGTGGACAAGGTATTTTTAAAAAGCACCAAATAGGATGTTATATGAGACTATCATGTCATACCTTAGTTTATAAACCCATAAGTTGTGTTTTCAGACTTGGAGTTTAAGTGTGTGTTGTCAGTTTTGCTCATCTGTTTTTTCCATCTGCAGGTGTTCACTTCTGTTATGTTTGTGCAAATCGGGTATTTAAATGTCAAAACCCCTGATACGATCATGTCTTTGGTTTCCCTTCCCTGTGTTGAGGTAACTGCAGGGCTCTCTGATTATTAAGTAATGGGAATTAACAAGACAAATGTAAACATTTGTTCAAAGGGATTGTACTTGGAAACCTTAATTAGAGGGCATGAAGCCATTAAAGAGTAAAAGCCTGCTGGCCTGGGGCTGGCAGGGAACGCTGGCCTTCACAGCTACAAGCCCAGCCAGTTTCTCTGCTCTCTGCTGTTTTATTTGTTTTAACAGACACAGTTGGAATAGTCCCTTTTTCACAGTTAAGGCTCAGGCACTCTTCCGTCCCACACCCAATGGAAATACTTTAAACATCTACTTTTGGCAGTGTCTTAAAAATACATCCATGTGCTTCTTGCTGAAACCTAGTCTGTCTGGCACTGAGCTTTGTAGAAATGCTTATTTTGTAAAAATTCTTGCATTTCATTGTTAAAATTCATGCAAGTAAATAAATCTTAATCTGTAAAAGCCGTGAAAGTTTTTAATTGCATAGGAACAGCACTGAACCTCAGTGGCTGGCGACTTCTCTATTTTAAAACCTTCTGTTTAGCGCTTGTATCTTGCAGGCTTTTGTGTTGCTTTTGAAGATCATGGCCAAAGGGAGAAGAAAAAAAAAAATTTTTTTTGTGTTTCCACAGGTTTTAAAAAAAACAAACCCTAAAACTATCCCCTAATGACATGAAAGGAAACTGCTGTAGGTGTAATACAAATCCTAGTCTTACTTTTGTGGTTGTGAAAAGGATGTGTATTGGCCTTGGCTGGGATAGAGTTAATTTTCTGTGTAGAAGCTAGTATGGGGCTACTTTTTGGATTTGTGACCAGTGTTGACAACACAGGGATGTTTCATTTGTTGCTGAGCAGTGCTCACACCCAGTCAAGGCCTTTTCTGCTCCTCACCCCACCCCTCCAGCAAGGAGGCTGGGGGTGCACAAGAAGCTGGGAGGGGACAGAGCTCGCGCAACTGGCCCCAACTGTCCATACCATATGGTGTCATGCTCAGCAAGTAAAGCTGGGGAAAGGAGCAGTTAGCAGGGGACATTTGGAATTCCCAAATAACTGTTACATGTGGACCCCCACTTTCCTGGGGATGGCTGAGCACCTGCCTGCCCATGGGAAGTAGTGGGTGAATTCCTTGTTCTGCTTTCCATGTGTGGCTTTTGCTTTACCTCTTAAACTGTCTTTATTGCAACCCGTGGTTTTCATGCTTACCCCTCTGATTCTCTCCCCCATCCTGTGTGGGGGGCATGGGGATGAGCAAGTGGCTGTGTGGGGCTCATTGCCAGGGCTAACCTGCAACAGGGCAGAAGCATGTCAAGGGGAGAGCACGTGTTGGATACTCAGAAACCTGACTGATGGGTGACATCAGTAGAGGGCATGTAGTCTGCGACTATGAAGTCAAATTTCACACCTCACCTCACACTTTTGTGAGGCTGCTTCTTTAGGATAGCTGGAGAAGGTATATAAGGTGAGGTAGGATCATGGCAAGGATAAGAATACAGCTGAGTACAGTTTGTAGAGGAATTGTCTCCAGAGCCAAAGGAGTGTATTTCTGAGTTAGGGCATTCTTCAAAGAGATCAGCATGAATGTCCTTACAGTCCTCCCCTTTCCAAAGTCAAAGAAACATCCCAAGGCACTGCAAATGGGCATCCTTTGCTCCTGTAATGTCAGCAGTCCATCGGGCTTTTGGATGGTGGCCTCCTTCTCTGAAACCTGAGTGCTAATGTGCATGATCGGCTGCTGAGCTTGTGGTCATCTTATCAATTCTTTACACCTGTGTTTTCTTCTGCTGCCTTGTTCCAAGAATTACATGCAGCATCTCCAAAGGCAATGCCAATGCTCTGGTTATTTATTGAAGTAAAGCACAGTCAGAACTCCTGAGAGTCAGAAATTGCTCCTAGTGAAGGTTCCTATGGGATTAAGGCTGGACCCTTTGTTTAGGGCCTGACCAATGAAGCTGTTAGCCTCATCCAAGAAATTTAATGTCTATTACACAGTTGCAAGCCCAAGTGCTGGTGCTGGATAAGGAGGACTGCCTGGCTAGTGTTATGTTGCTAACTATGCTAAGTGAATGCAGTCCCAGGGTGACTGTTTCTAAAATGCATAGCAGAATGAATTATAGCACATGATTGAAAGGAATGAATTGGGTAAACCTACTTTGATGGCAAAATGTCTTCAAATGTATGCCTTTTTCCTACTCCAAAAGGCTTCACCGCATCTGGCGTGTATGCTGATCCGCACTCATACCCCGCAGGGTCATTTGTCCATCTTGTGGCGCCTTGTTGCTTGCTGTGCGTGCTCCCTGCAAAGTTTCCTTTCAGGTGCCCTTCAGTGTTGTGCATTAGAGATTCATGAGGAAAATCCAGCGAGTGCTGCTTGAGATTTTCAAATGACAGGCAGATAGCTGTTAGCATTAATCCTCTTTCTGTATTCTCCAAAGAGCTCTTTGACAAGGGTGTGTGCAGGACAGGAAGCGCTTGACAGGACTCAGCTCCCACTCAAATCCCTCCATTACAAATGAAGGAAACAGAGACCCTCCATCATCATCCCCAGCCCTGGTGCAGACAGCCTGCCCTGGGAGGCAATCTCTCTGCTGGGGTACATGGTGAGGGACAGTCTCCAGCATCTGCCTAAGAGAGGCCACCCAGGAGTTGTGTATGTTGGGACAGCGGCAGACACTGAAAGTTACGGTCAAGGCACAAGCCTGCAGCCCCTGAAATGGTCCCAAGATGAGCACTGTGTGGTTTTGTGTGGGCTTTGTGATCCCCAGCACCCCCGTCCCTTGTCTTCCCGTGCTGGCATGTGATGGAGGGACTGACAGTGTTGCACCTTATGGCCATAGGAAGGATTACCTAAGCAATAAGTACAGCACCTCAAAACTGACATGTTGAGTGAGAATTTGTCCTGTTCTGGATTTTGTATGTAATGAACTTCATGATGTTTTTTAAAAATAAGTTACAAGCTATGTATCTTTAAAATATATATTGCTTATAACATGTACCTTTAATAGACAAAAAAGGGAAGAAGTTGGCCTAGGGGGTTGGCTGTGGTGAAAATAAACTTTCTGCGTTGCGTATATATAACTAAGTGTACTGTGGGCATGAGAATTTGAAGGAGTCTGATTGTAGTTCAGCTGGTGTCAGTGAAGTTACAGATTATAAACAAAATTTGTCTCACTGTGGACTTCTTTGAATCCACACTTCCTTGATCCATAGTTGTAGCTGATTTACAGTTATTCAGTGACTCCATAATTCCAGACTTTTCTGCCAAAACCCATTGGCCTTCCCCATGAAGATCTAAGCTTTTCTTTGGGAAGGAAATAATTTAGTTAATTTGCTGAATAAGTATGTGGTAGAGTTTTGTGGGTAAGCCTAAGGGAGAAGATTAAAATCACAAAACACATTTGAATGTCAGCTGGCTGTATGAAATACAAGACAATAAAAGTCAAGACAATGACAACAGCAATTTAATAGTTTATTTAAAAATCTGTAGCATTTTGCTCCAAAACTGCGTAGTGATCTAGGCTTTGAAATACTTGTGCGTGATGGAGTTCTAGAGCTTTCCTTATATCAAGACTTGGAATTAAACACAAATGGCAAGTGGAAGAACATTACTTTCTACAAAGTTTAAGGATGCTCTTCCTTTTTCTTGCTATCTAATGATCAACCTAGCTATTGCCATGTGTTGAACTCTTAACCTTACAAATACATTATGTCAAGGAAATCTGCATTCAACATTTGCGTTAAAGGATCACTCTTCAATGGATTCTGGCAATAACCATGTGATAAATCATGGCTTTTCAAAAAGTTGATTGCTGTCTGCTTCTGACTGCTCTGCTGGCATTGTATCTGTCTCATGACACAACTGTTGACCATAGCTTGATGTTTTAGACATGAAAATTCACCTGTGAAAGTTTCACCAGACCACATAGCTGATTCAACAAGTGTTTCTTTCTGACCATGAAGTGACCAGCAGCATAGGAACAAGGCAAAAGTAGAAAGAACAGACAGGCAGGTCCCAGGAGTGTGGAGGTACATCACACTTAGCATTTCCCTGCCTTTTGAGTTTACTTCACCAATAGCTGTGCATTCTCATTGCGGCAGATGGACACCATCAATTCAGCATTATCTTGTTTGTGTTCACAGACCCTTCTGTGAAATATCCTAATTTCAGCCTCAAGGATGCTACAAAAACCAAAAACAATTTGTTCTGGTGGTCTAGGAAAAAGTAGCCCTTCTAAAGGAGAGAAATTAACTTCCCCTGTTTACAAAATTAAAAAGGTAAAGAAAATGGGGCTTTGATGTGCTTCAAGGACAGAGTCTTTTGTATTTGGCCTGACTGTGGACAGGTGACTGTAGCAAAGTGGAGGCATTCTTGGGGTTATCCTGGTAGCATAAGATTTGGATTAGTGATGTTTAGGCTTGTTAAAATGTGAACTGAGGCTGGGACCAAGACTTTTCTTGAAATTGCTAGTAATAGCAGTGCCGCTGTGTCTGTGGAGTCTGTTTAAAGGAGTATGATGAAAGGAAAAATAGCTAAATGCTCAGTTGCTGCTCCTCTTAGTACTTTTGGATATCTCAAGTTCAGCATGAAGAAATCACAAACAGACAATATAAAAAAATAACTGAAAGACCTGGTTCTAGAGTGTTTCATTTAGGGACCTCAGAACTACTTTTCCTGTATGTGGTGTTGCAATCTCTGTGTTCAAAGCAAGGCAAGCTCTTAAATCAGATTAGTTTGTAGATAACGTGGCCACCTCTCTGTTGCCTTCCTGAAAACTCAAGGCTCATGGCATTGTACTTTATAATGAGGGAAAGCTGAAACCTTTTTTAAGCAAAGGAGGACTTTTACAGAATCCTGTAATTCCAGCAGAAAGAGTAAGAAACTTTAAACAGAGGACTTGAGATAAAGCAAGTTTGCAGTACTGTGTATTATATTCAGCCTCAGCTTTGACCACAGGGTAGGTATGTTTCATCTGCCTGTGGTGGGGAAGCTGAGACAAGACAGTGATGTTATTCCTCTCAGGATCACAGTATGAGGATAAACTCTGCTCTTCCTCACTCTGACCCTGTTGCATTGGCCACTGAACTAAAAGGTTCTGCTATGCTTAACTTAATGATGCTTATAGTTAACTGCTCTGAATCTCTTTGGGGTTTTATCTTGGTTCTTACGATACTTATTGTGGTTGAAACTATCAAGATTCAGAGTGCATGTGAGTGGCATTTTGTAACTGAAAGGTGTTTTCCATTTCCATTTTGTTCATAGCACTCAAATTAAGTCACCATGGAAAAATGCCAAACAATACACCCTTTTTTTTTTTGGCAAATAAATGTAAAAAAAACTTGATGCCTCAAGCATTATTACATGCTTTGCAGGAAATTCCCAGACTCTTACAACAAAGAGACAGCCAGGCACCGTATCAGCTCTTCAGAGCAGATCAAAATTGCAGTTACTTGCAGGAGTTGTGGAGCTGAACATCAGAGCTCACCTCTTTGAGAACCATTCATGTGTACCCCTTTTCTAGGTCCCTGGCATCAGAGATATTCTGTGGTCACTGTCTTCAAGGAGCATTAATATGAGATGCTTCAAAATGCTAAGAAGAAAAATATGTGCATCTCTATTTGTCAGTTATCTCAACCTGGAGAGCCCAAGCATTTAACACATTACGGAGGTGCTATTGCATATTTCATGAGTAAGAGCATTTTTTTATATTGGAATACTTGAATGTGTTTGGGGTGAATAGGTAACTTCCATCTCAAAGCAAGGAATTTAGGAGCTGGGCACCCTATTATACAAAGACTATTTGATTTGTATCTATATAGCATGTGCTGATAATCCTAACTGCATTTTGATGAAAAGTGTTTTATGTCGGATCAGACTGTGTAAAGCAGAACTGCCCTAGACAAAGGGCTGAGCCTGGAAGACACACTGTTGATAAAGTTGCTCGTGCTCTAGCAGAAGGTCATAAATTACCCAGCCCGTATTCGCATTTCATTGCATCAGCCTTCAATGCTTGTGTCTGGCATGTCAGTAAAGCCATGGGAAATTGGGCTCCCATCCTGACGTGTGGTGCAGCATACTGTGAGGATGGAACAGTTTGCAAATAGAGACCCCCCTAAGGCAAAATAAGGGGGTTTTGGCCTTGCTTGTCTCCATTCTCTTCCCCTCATTTCCCACATATTAGAGTCTGAAGGGTGGGATTCTCCCCAGGGAGACACCAGGCCTTTGTGGTGTACCAGGACCAACCTCTCTTACATAGGCTTCAAACCAAATTAAACTCCACATCTGAACAACTCGGATTTTGGGGGAAAAAAAATTCAGAGCCAAATCTGGACTTTGCAATTCAAGGCCCTAGGACAGTTTAAAACAATGGTTGTACACACACAGTGACTCATGCTTGGGGTGTGGGTTGCTGACTCTTACTGTGACTGAAGAGCAAAAAAAAAAAATCTTGAGGCAGGACTCCAACCCTCACCCTTACATTTCATTCACAGATACAAAACTTCTGATCAGAAGCTCACTGAAGCTGATGCAACAGGGTCAGTGGGCTTTGGTTCATGCCACAACTGCAGGCAACCACTGTATACTGACCTGGACCAGCGTGCCACATCCCTGAATGCCACCTTTGCTTCATGCCAGGGAAAATTTTTGGACAAAGCTGATCCAAGTGAAAAGTTATTGAATACACTCCACACAAGTCCATCTGAAAACTAACTTTTGTAATTTCTTTTTTTGTGCTTATGCTCTCTGGAGTTCCTAGAGGAACTAGATAAAAGAGGTGCCTGGATGTCCCAGAATGTTGGGGCTTTTTTTCCCCCAGTCAAAAGTTTTGCTCAAGATGGAATGACCTTTTTCTCTTCCTGTTTACCTGTGCCTTAATTCATGTGGTTGGGCACTGGGGTGTCACCTGGTGATGGGGGGGGGGTGTGTGTAAATAATTTCCTCCTTCTTTCTTGGGATCTCAACATTTTCATTGTGTGCTTGGGTTACACGTTCCTTGTTTCAGGCTGCTTTTTCTCTGACACAGCTTTTTTGAAGACATGGGTGAAATCTGGACTTTTAGGACTTCTTGTAATGCGATGTGTAATCTCATCAGATAAATATGGACTTCCTATAGAGCCTGATGTCAAGGAAGGCAACAGTGAAAGGGGTGCCAAGTTCTGTGCATGAACGTTAGTAGTTGTGATGACAGAGTTCATGATGGCAGTCCCTTGTGGGAGTCCTATGTCATTTAGACACAAAAATGTCCCAGTCTGACACAGATCAATTGATAGCTTGAAGACTTATTTGTGCAATGTAATGGCAATGCTTAGGAAGGCTCCCTTTTCCCTCACCTTTTGGTCTCACTTGTTTGATTCCCTGTGGAGTAGTGTCTTCAAGCTATCTATCTACAAATGGCTAAAAGTCTGAGACTTCCTATAGGACTTCAAGTAAGAAAAGCATTTTATGGCTCCAAAGGCAGATTGTGCTGTTCCTTAATATTTGTGTGGAACCACAAGTGGTTTACATGGCCTCTGGCCCAATTCTAAATTGAACCCTACAAGACAAGATGTTGAGGGAGATAACAGCAAGCAAGGAAATGGAGGAGGAATCTGCTGGACAGGTTTATGGGCTGTTTGGGAAGTACCATTATGCAGTATGTCAAACTTTTTTTGCATTTTTAAAAGTAGGGCAGTGATTAGCCTGTTATTAAGTGGAACAGCGTTGTGGATTATGGAGCTATAGGAAACAGTCTTAAGGAAGGGGTTGCATGAAGCCTGTGGGAGCAGATCCATAATAATCAGACTGTGTGCTGCAGAAATAAATATCCTATTTGGCTAGAAAGCCTGGGATTTTTTTGCTGCTCTGAAATGGAAGAGTACACTGCTCAGGAGCATTTGAATGTAAGATAAACATGTGAAGCACTCAACACACTTGTTTTTTCTCTTCCAGTTGCTTTTGATCTCAACCATGAGCTAAATAAAAAAGGACCCAACCGCCTCCTGCTCCATAAGCATCAGCTCATACTCAAAATAAGTCTTTCTGCAGGTTAAAAAAAGAATGTCAATTTTTACTGTTTACCAATATTTGTTTCTTTTTCTGCTTTGGGTTTCTGAAAATCTTGTTATTTTTGAAAGACTTTTTTTCCTCCTGAACCCTTTACTTCTTTTTACCATATTCCCTGCATCAGCTCAGGCTTTCTGTAGCGATTACGGGCTTTTGTTCTCCCATGCTTTTGGACTGATGTCCTTGAGAGCTCTGAGCCCTCTCAATGGTATTTCTTGAGGAAACTGGCAGTTTTGTGTTCCTCACTCAGTAAGAACACCAATAATTATCTGCACAGTGCTGCCACTCTTAGTTACAAGGCAAGATCAGTCTTTTAAATTTACACAGAGTTCAGTTTTAATGTTGTTTGGTGACTATCTGGAATTATTTTTATGTACATGCTTCTATTTTATCAAGCCTGCATCATGCCTTGTAATCCTGCATGCTTGCAAGGTATCAGTCTTCAGCCAGGGAAATAACTTGGATGTTGTTTAATTTTAAAAATGACTGTTTTAATCTGAAAAAGATGATGCATGTAGAAATAAACCAAAATAATTATAATTGAAAAATGTCTCTTCAGCCTGGGATTGACAATGCCCTGCCCAAATTACAGCTGTAAGCAGGTCCAAAGATATTTCCTAAAGCACTGAGCATTTTATTTCTCTAACAGATTGACTGGGTTAACTCTTTCTCTGCTGTTGACCCTTATTTGTTCTGATGCCTTATAATATGTCTCTTACTCCAGAATGCTTACATACAGCATGACCTGTGATATTCCCAACAGTCTGACCTCCTAACAAAGGCATAATGCTCCACAAGTTAAATGAGGATTTGGGATAGTTTTTGCCTTATTCTCCCATCTAGACAAGGCTTCGATTTTAACAGGAAACTGCTGGAGGAAGGAATATCTTACCTAGCAGTCATGTAATAATTCAACATGTGAGAATGTTCCTACTTTATTTTGATGACAAAAGTAAAGTTTATTGCTGACTTGCAGTGGGAGTTTTCCATTACCCCAAAGTAAGTATCAGCATAATACTCTGAAATAATTTTCTGGTTCAGGCAAGTTGGCTTTCCATTATTTATTGGATGATATCGCTATTCTTATTCACTGTTAAATCCAATTTGGGTTTCTGGGCTGAGGGTGCCAATTTTGGCTAATCTGACACATTCATTTTACTGTATTGCAAAATACACAAAAAAAGTCTGCCCCTGGCCACCCTCATAGTGCTGGACTCCATCAGATCCTGCAGAGCCAGGCTGCCTGTGCTGGGGGATGCAGCCCAGGGTAGGGAAGGGAAGGGAGGGTGGAGGGACACAAAGGTGGCCTCAAAGCAACTTCACGCTGTTTTCCTGCTGCTCCTGCAGCTCTTGTGGGAAATGTGGTGCTTTGTGTCCTGGGGGGATGGCCCAGAGTAGTGTTGAAGAGCATGTGCTGTGGGACCTTGTTTCTGCCCCTCCAGCCTCTGGTATGCTTTTGTGCTGGGGCTGCGTGGGAGCTTGCACAAGAGAGCCTGTGGTTGTGCTGTGCAGTGCCCACCCAGGGGAATTGGCACTGACAAACACTGCGATTGTTTGCCTTGCTTATGGGAAGAACTTGGTCATTTATAACTAGATGGGTGAAATTTAGAGAGAGGGATAAATCATGTCCTCTGATGTAGGCTTTTGTGGAAACTGCGCTGTTGGCAAAGGACGTAGAGCCAGTTAGTCCCTCCCTTCGCTGGTAGGTGTGTGGGTGATGGAGTGAGCGTGCCTGGCTCTCAGCTTTTGGAGTCTACAGTAAAATGCCCAGGGCCATTGAAATGTCATGGATTGCCTGGGTGTTGCTGTCTGTGGTCAGTGATCTCTGGGGGGGGCTGCAGCATCAGCATCCCACGGCTTCATCGTTGCCCCCTCACCCGGGTTTGCTTTCAATAGAAAGAAGGTGTCAGATGGACTGTGTGGACCCAGGGTCATCAGCATCCAAGGCAAAATGTGAATTTGAAACTGGGAAGTGCTCTCAGGATCCCCAGTGTAGTCAGACCCACTGAGACCAGAGCTTGACCATCCTCGGCAGAGCCCTGTAGATGTAGGAAGGAACCACTCACTGACCCTGGAGCATGAAATATGAGCACAGCCGGAGGATTTTCTCTTCCTACTGTTTCTACTTGGAGCCAAAGCAATGCTGTCCCAACTCATAATTTATGGCTGTTCTTTATAGTAATAAAAAAAAATTTTGGAAAGAAGCTTTCTGGCACCATTTGCTGAAGTTCTTTCTCTTAGCACAGTCAAATGATTCATAATTAGAAAGAGTAGGGTACTTTACTCACTCTGTTCTGGTTACACAGAAACTCATTAAGCACCATGCATCCAAGTGCACTGTTTTATGTAAACAAGACCTCTGAGAGAGATATAGATGTCTGATAAAGATGAAAAGGAAAACAGACTAATACAAGGCCACATTAATAATGGCCATGTCATGTTCCTAGAAAACAAAAGCTATCTGCTGTGCAATTATTGCACATTTCACAGCAGGATGGGGGCAAGGTAAAGAGCAGAGATGTATACAGAAAGGCCAGCTACAGATTTTAGATTTGAATGATTTATTTGCAGCCAGGTTTGAAGCTTTGCATGATTTTCATTCTGTGATGAAATGGTCTCTGTTCTCTCAAGTGCTTAAAGATGGTATTTTGTGAATGTTCTTTACTGAGACCTTCAGGATGCAGTTGCATTTCACACTGAACTTGTCTAACCTTCAGCAAACGAAGCTGGCAGAATTTGTAGTCTTATGTCTAGGTAGGGTTTAGATTATTGATGCATTTAGCTGTGGCCTCTGCTGTTAATAATGTATTTAAACTAAATGGATAGTTTAAAACTCTTCCTCTGGCTGTGTCCCCTGGTGGGGCTGTGTGGATGGTTTGATCTCTGAAGTAATTCAGCTTTCTCCTCCAAGAGGCAGAAACTTTGCCCACCTCAGCTCCACAGCCCTGCCGTGTTCTCCGTGGCTTTTGGAGGGGGTAGCCTTCCTGAGCTGAAATCTAATTTTGCTTGGCTCCCTTCAGGTTTTGTTTGCACGTTCTGTGATTCTTATTACTGGAACTTGGTAACCAGAAAAAGTACATGAGAAAAAATGCAAATAGAAATGGCTTGGGGAGGCTTTCAATCCAGTTTTATGGAATAGAGAGAATGAAGCTTTCCCTGGGTGGTGGGTCCTTTGGTTTGCTTAAAAATTGAAAAAGGAATTCAAACCTCCAAGCTCCACAATCTGTGGAAGACCATAGAACTTGTGTAATTCAAAATAGCCAGGTCTAAAGATCTTGAACACCTCTATACTATAGAGTTACATATATATATAGTTTAGTATATAAAAACAGTTATACAATATAAATTATACATGCCTATATACATATGGATATACAGATGCATTTAGTAAAACAGTGCACTTTTTTTAGTAAAAAGCAAAGGTTTGGGCTTGACCAGTCTGAGAAGATGAAATATTGCCTTCCACAATGAGTTGCTCCATTCCGAAGTTGTCACAATCTAATGTTAACAGCAGTTTGCATTATCCACATAAAGCATAGTAAAGGCCATCCACTTCCAATGAGACTAGATAGACATGCCAGAAGTATGCTAGCTTGAATTTTAACTGTGATGATTTTCAAGGCACCGTTTACATAAATATTTGTACTAGTGTACTTATATGAACTGAGCCATCTTTTTCCATAGATAATCGTATAGACTCAGTGAAGTACAGGCTGTAGGCACTTATGCCATGCCTTTCACTGACAACAGTTCTCCTGTGTAACATTACAGGCCTGATTACCACCAGCACTGAAGCAATGGTTCAGCCTCTTTGAATCTCTTTACGACTAAACTCTCCAAGATGTTTTCTGAATAAGTGGGTAGTTTCTTCTCTGTTCTGTTTTCCACTGAGTTAGCGGCTGTGGCTGATGCTATGTGTTCATGATCAAGAGTTCCCAGAGCTCAGTTTTTATGTACATGATCACAACTTGTACTCTTCAAAATGATAATGAAACCTCATTAGAGCAATTAGGCTGTTAAAATAAAGACACACTGAGTATGACCATAACTGAGAGATTTTGGGCAGTCCCTTTCAATGCCCTCCCAATGTAAATGACCTGTTCTTCTAAGTCACTTGGTAAATTTAGTTGAGCTTGCTTTCTTCAAATTGTTGTTAAGCTCTTTTTCTATTTAAGTTTTTGACAGTCTCTGTAGAAGTGACTATAATAAAAATATTTTCTGTCCTAAGTACTTATCACTCTTTCTGCGTTTCTGTGGTCAGAGGCTAATGGTTACAGCAGTGCCAAAAGTTTCTCAATAAAACTGAGTGTCTGTTTATCCCCTGGAGCCAGGATGATCAAACTCCCAAAAGATACGGTTTCAAGGAGTCCTCTGTTTTCAGTTTGGGTCTCAGAATAGGTACTTAAGAATCTCCCTGTAATCCAATTGCGGATGGGATTCACAGCAGAAGGCTTACCTGAAGCCCATGTATTTTCTCCTATTGAAGGTGCACAAGCAATAGATTTTCAGCTGCTATGCCAGTGTTCCAATAAAAAGCAGTAGCTCTCCACTGCTGCCTCTGAAGGACACTCAAGGAGAGAGTGAGCTGTTGCTGGAGTGTTAACTCAAATGGGTTGAACAGAGATAAGATAAAATTTGCTTAGTAGAAAAGTACTGTGGTGGTGCTGAGCAATCAGTGGGCAGTTCTGCTTTACACAAAACGAGTCCCTCAGATTGTACTTGATCAGCTTACATATAGAACTCTGTATTTTCTAGTTGCTGGCCTCCAAACTGGATGAGATGTCCAGTGAGGTTCCTCCTGTCACTCTCAAGAAGTCTGACTCAGCAGAGACATGCACCAGGTGAGCACAGTGAACACGGGTAAGCAACTTTCTTCTCCCAAGGAGCTGCATGCCAGGTTTCCCAAGTGGCTGAGAGCCATCAGACTTGTATCTTAGAGAGGTAAGGAAGGGGAAGTGGTGGGTGCAGTTCACCACCAGGACATGATTGTGGCACAGACAGGAATGGAGGGCACCAAACTGCATGCCAGAGAAACAGCAACACTGGCCCCTGCTCTTGCTGCTAACTCATTGCCTTCTGCAGCGGCAATTTTGGACTGACACAGGAGTTACATGATTGCTGAGCTTTGTTCCTGGCCATATGATTGATCCTCAGCCTCAGAGTGCACTTGAGCTACTTGCAAACTGCACGTTCTTAAAAAGCAGGGCTTGACAATCCTTGCACTAACCTGTGTGTGCTTATGAGACCTGTAATATAGGAGCCAACTCAATGGAGGCGAATGAAGCCAATGCTCAGTGCTTGAAATCCTCCTTAGTCCCTGGTGTATTCACTTTTCACTGCTCCAAGATGTAGCTGACACAGATGCTTCTATGTCTTCCTCCCTTTTTTTGCTGTTCTTATTACTCTTCTTCTTTCTTCCTGTCTTTCTGTCTTTATGCTGATTATCAATGATGTAGAGCTTTTGGACTAAGCTTGATGAGTTGGATCTTGAGGATTTGGTTTGTTTATTGAATATCCATGACCTGGATGTTTTGGGGGAAAATCTACTGATAAATTAGAACAAAACTATTGGAGATGATGAGTTACTGTTATTTCAATACAGTGCTATTATGGAAAGTAATAGCAAAATCATATGTTTCCCCTGCTGAATTCTTGCAGAGATAGGTGGGTTGCTGGAAAGGTTGTGAATTAAGTACCTGACACCTGGCCAAACTGAAAAACCAAAAAGTTGATTGGTGGTTTGCATTTTTAATTGTTTGCAAACATTGAGGCAACTTGAAGTAACCAAAGCTCCAATGTTTTCTAATGGAAGAATTGAAGTGGGCCGTGTGCCTTTTGTAAGTATCTCCAGAGGGTTTACTTCAATCACAAATCAAACATAACTAAAAGTAAGAAATGCTGCATGCCCATAAGATCCAACCACAATGGAGTTAACAATGAATTGATTTTATGCTAAACTGTGTTACATCCCAAACCAGCAGCAGAATTCAAAATCACTTCTACAATGGGAAACGTTAATGCAGCTGCCTGAATAGGATTTTTCCTCTCTCTCTGTGGCTGGGGTGCAGTGTATGTTTCAAAACACAGGGGCTCTACTTTTGCCAAATAGTCATTTTGTTTTGTAAGTTTGAAGGCCAGAAAAATCAATTAAGAAAGAAGGGCGAATAGGTCATGCAGTGGCAACAGAGTGGCCCTCAGTACCCACTGGAAGGCGCTTGGCACAGATCCCATAGCAGCAGAGATGCACTGGTGGCAACTTCTGTGGTAGCCCCGGTCCCAGCCCCTCTCTGCTCCCCGTTCTGTTGAACAGTGTACTGTGAAAAAACTGACTTCCATCCAGGATGCTAAAATCCAAAGACCGCTGCGTGTTTGATGGGTGTGTTGCTGTTAATCTTACAGATTTTAAAATCAAAATGGGAAAGCGTAGCATAATTGGTCAATTTGTAGCTGGAAGGTGGTACTTGTTTGAGATACATGCAGATTATGCTTTTCTCTACCAGTGCAAAAATCCCAACAAATGATCTGAAAGAACAACCGGTGCTGGGGTGAGGATGTGTGTGTGCGGGTGTGTGTGGTGTGCCTGGTAGGGTTTTCTACCCCCTCTTGCAAAGCACAGGCCTTAATGAGCTCCAGGGGGACAGTGGCTTGTCAATCACAATATACTTTTCAAGTAATAGTCATCTCTGCCCCATCACAGAACCACAAGGCATGAAATAATTAGAAAGC
Source organism: Pterocles gutturalis (assembly GCF_000699245.1). Lineage (NCBI taxonomy): Eukaryota > Metazoa > Chordata > Aves > Pterocliformes > Pteroclidae > Pterocles > Pterocles gutturalis. The sequence goes on from NW_010120288.1 coordinate 48,052, forward strand.
CCAGAGTAACTGCTCTGTTTTACAAGAGCAAAATCCTTGCGCGGATCATTTACATAAACTTGTCACTTCCCATTACGGTTCTAATGCAAGCTGGGTAATAATCATGGGACCAGGAGAGAGGAGGTCAAGGTATGATGCTCCTCCATGTTTGAAGCACAAGGTACGCATGTGCCCGGCTTTCCATCCCCCACTGAATTAATGTAAAGTATCTTTTATTTTCCATTAAATAAGAACTATTCATGCTGCTATGGTAGCAGACCATGTGCAGCCTCCTCTTCTTAAGAGAGAAAAAAGGCTTTTGCGTCAAGCCATTGTTAGGGGAGAATTCACTTTGAGGAGCATTTCAAAGCTGATCCGATTGGAGAAGGAATAATGTTAAATATTTGGTATGAAATATTTATAAGACGCGCACACGAACATCTGACAAAGTAGCCTGGAAAATACACATTTTTGTCTTTGACAGTTTTAGCTCTTTCTCTCTGAACAAGAGAGGGGAGAGACGGTGTGCGCCAAGTGGGAATTGTGTGTGTGTATAAATGCATCTAAACACGCACACATACATACACACTGAGGCAGACACACTTGCGGACAAACGCCTGAATGGGTTGATGGGATTTAAGGCAATCTGCATCTGAATACCGCTCTCCAAAGATGGTAGCAATAAGGGCTTCCTGAAGTCTGTTTTAATCATAGTGGATGAGAAAGCTCTGCACTAACGCCTATTGCAAGGCGCGTCTGTAGAGTAAGGGAGGTGATGGCTGCTGCTCTTGCTGTTTTCCAGCAACAATTTTGTTGGTGTTCTTCACAACAGTCGGAGGGCACCATCTGCATTTCTGCCACAAGAAAACAAGCCTCTGCTTTTTGCACGGATTGACTTTCCCCACATGCATCCCTGCATGGCTGTTTCATTTTACTTTTATTTAAAACAATGAGTACAATTAAAGATAAGCAAAGGGTAGATGTGCTTATAGGCAGCCAGAATTGTATTTTTTTATAACCTTTTTGTCTCTTTCGGATAAAACAAGGCAAAGTATCTTTTTTTTTTCCAAGGGTCTGAGAGAGGTTTCAGAAAAATGGGTTATCACCTCATTCTCAGTCCTTATGACAAGAGATAAAGAGAGAATGTAATGGCTCACTCCTTATGGCAGTCACAGGGAAATGCATGGGGATGGCATATATTAAATAACCAGAATAAAGGAAGCCATGTGATCTGCTTTCCTTGTAAGGGGATCTAATAGCTCTCTTAGAAACCTTATTTCCTTTTCCTTCCCCCCCCCCCGTGTCTCTTCTTTGCCTGCCCCACTTGTACCAGCTGTAGGCTGTTGTTATTCTCTGGTGTAAATACCTGGTTTAGGCTGTAAACAGGTTGCAGCAAGATTTTCTATCTGTCTGTAAAGATCCTTTTTACATATGCAGTGCTATATGCATATTAATTAATAGCAATGGTCTTGATGAACTAAAAGGCCATATATTTTTCTTCCTATGGGCTGGGGCTTCACTCTCCCTTTAAACATTGCTAGATCAGATGCCCCGGGCAGGCTCCGTGCATTGTACAACATGTTTTCGTGTAAGCAGGTGGCTCAATAGCAAGGCAGCATCATTTGCCCTCATCTGCCAGCTTTTGTCTTTGAGTGGAAGTGTGGGGCCTGGTGAGAGGTAGGATATGAACTGTGGCCAGACTCTGTTCCTTATCTCGGAGATCACCAAGAGGGAGAGCATTGTTGATGGATTTAAATCAGCTTTTTCCCCCCTTGTGCACAACAAAAGTCTAAATCCCTTTTCAGGCCAGATTGCTCCATTTCACTGCATGGGCTAGGCAGATTGGAAACATGTTTGTCACTCAGCTTTTCTCCCAACCTAATCAGTAGACACTGGGGTGGTGGGATTTCGGTGCTCAGTGTATCACCCTTTAATCTATGGAGTTGGCCTTTAAAAGCTGCTGATGCTGTTGCTGCTACGTGTGAGCTGCTGCTGCCTTTCATTTCTGAAGACAGATATAAAAATAATGTTAACCACGAGCGTAAGCAGAGGGTTTAGCAGGGATTTGAATCTAAAATGTGATACTTAACACTGGCCAACTTGATTTGGTCCAGCAGAGCTGAACCCTGTATTCTGTTATAATAAAGTGTGTTGTATATGGAGAGGATTGTGGTGGGATTTACTGCCTCTGTGTTCTAGTTCTGCTGCTGAATGGACCTAAATGGTGAAAACCCACAGGACCCAGGGAGCTATGGTTGGAAAGCAGTGGCTTGGCAGACCTGTCTGAAGGTCTTAAAGGTCTCTCCAGTAACACCTCAAGCTCACCAGTGTCTTTGCACTTGCTGAGGTCCATAACATGCCGACTTCACCTGTGCCTGATGCAGCAGACCTAAAGGGACAATTCTTCACAGCGAGCAGCTGTAAAGCAGCAGGTTTAGCTCTCGTGAGCTTGCAGAGGTCAGCAGGATGCTAAGAGGGAGAGTTATGTGGTAGGTGTGATGAAGGATGTTAAAAGCTTTAAAAGAATGTAGGCTCTTCAGGGCAGAGGCTGCAGCTCTGTTTACACACAAACAAGTCCGTATCTGCATGCACACACATGTACCTGTTGTGCTAAGCACAGCCTGAACTAGATATGGACCGAAGTATCTAGATAAAAGATAATTCCTTCCAGGAAATATGTAGTTCATTGGCTAGGTATGTAATGACATTTCTAATTTTTTCTGCCACCAAAATACACTGTGGATAAACTACCTCACATCCCATTCAAGCCCATCTGTACTGTTCTCTGGTATTGCAAGGTATGGGTAGCATGCAGAACTGCGTCTGCCAGCCCCATATAATGTCCTGTATGGCCCATGAGAAGCTGGGGTACAGAAGGAACGTGGAACTGGAAGGAAGGGTGGTTCAAACATTCAGCCCAAGTGTTCAAACCTAACACTGCTGTGAGGAGGGGCTGGCTGGGTGAAGTCTAAAAGTTTTTCAGGAATCCACTGAGTTCATTGACAGATGAGCAAGAAGGCTTGTTGGTGCTTCTGCCAGTCTGGCATCCCACCAGCCTCCCTGCCTGGATGTCTGACCTTCCTGAAATGACAGGAAACTTTTTTCATTTTTCTCCCCTTTTTGTCATTTAAAATATGAGTTTTGAATGAAAGTTCCATTTTTTAGCAAGCTCGTTGTTTCTTTTTAGTGGTTGTACAGTATGGCCAATTGTTTTGTTTCAATGCTCAGTGTCTCCTTTTAGTTTTGGCTACACAAGTGCAGCAAGAAAAATACCAGTCTTCTTTTGGAAACCCTCCTCTGCTTTTGGGAAAGGACACAAATTCTTCAAGTCTTTCCAGATTCTCTCTACTCCTAGAAGAGCTGGAGGACTATAAAAGAGGCCATAAAAAGGCAAATTTTCCTGTGTGTTTGTCCTGGTACTGATTGTCGCAGCCCCTCTTCCTGCCTGGATTAAGAACTGGGAATGTTTTCAGCAACAGTCAGTGTCCAAGTCCAAAGCTTCTATTGAGATGGACATTGTCAATGGCTACGGCAAGAGCCTTAAATAATGATCTTTTAGAAGATGCCATTACAGTGGGTGAATCTAGAAGTGGAGGCTGAGGATTTCAGTGTCTTGCTGGAATCATCAGTCACAGAGAATAATTGGGATGGATCTGGGTAGGGTCTCTGAACAGCAGCAGCAGATGAGAGGCCATGATGAAGATCTTAAAAATAAGAGACAAAATGTGAAGGGGTAACACATTTAAAAAACCCCTCATTTTTCCAACATGACAGTTGAAATTTTGGACACAATGTATTAATGGTCCATGTCCAGCTGGCTGGTGGGACTGGGTTTTAACCCAGTTCCCTGATGAACCACATGCAAGCAATCCATATGAGGACTGCATGACAGTGAGAACCTGGTTCCAGGAGTGGGAAGTGGGGAAAACAGGTGGTCTCCTGGCAGATCTCTCTCTTTTAAAGCAAACTGCATACACACGTGTATGCATATTTATAGATATTTATAGCCAATTTAATTAAACAAAATTCCTTACAAGCTGAGACTGCACAAGACAAGATTCAATCAAAACCAGCTTTTTTTCAATTCTCATGTTCAAACAGAAGTCCCTAAAAAGAGAGGGTTGGATATTCCACCCAGGAAAGTGTTCACTTTTCAAACAGATTAATTAGAGAATGTTTTAGTTAAATCATCTCATTGATTAACAAAGATTTGGGATGTGCCTGTGTGAATCACTGATATTATATGTTGAGTTGGCAAGTAGATGGGAAAAACTAGAGAAGAAATTCAGCTCAGTTTAACTGAAAGTTTTAACAAAAGTTTAACTTCAGTTGAGTAATTTTTTTTTTTCTCCATTAGGATACAAATGGATTATTTTCATTCAGGACAAATACTCAGTGTCAAACATAATGTTTTGTTTAATGGCACTTTTTAGGAGAGGAAATGACAAAGTAGTTGCAATCTCTTTCATCTAAGAACTTGGTGATTAGGACACTTATTCTGTAGGTGGGAGGCCAGAATTACATTCCTTCCTCACCTTGAGAACATTTGAATTGCTGTCACTCAGATATTAAGGCTTTATTTAGGTGGAGGAGAGAGATTTTCTTAACATCTCTTGTCGTTCTACTTTCATTGGGAAAATACTCAAAATATTTTGGAGGCCATGAAGATAGTAATTCTGTGGCTTAGTGCACTCACCTGGGAAAAATGAGATCCATGTTCCAGGTTGCATTACACTGGCTACTTAATTTAAGAGTGTAAACACTCCCTGGAGCAGGGAGTACAATCTTTTCCTGCTTCCCCCATGACTTGTCTAGCCCTTTAGTGATGAAGTTGTTCTGAGCCCTAATGAGTGATTTGTTCTACGTAAAATATACCAGATTGAGCAGGAGAGACTGCAGCAGCCTGACCCCAGGCAGAAGCCTAGCAGGCAGGTTCATACCTGGCAGACACAGGCTCATCCGTTGTCCAAGCAAAGGCAGAGATGGAACCCAGCTCTGCCACAGCCCAGCCAGTGCCTGAGTGACTGCTCCCCAGCTACTCTAGAGCACTTAAATCCAGCAACAACTTTCTTTGCTCTCTCTTTTTTTTTTTTTTCTCCTCCCAGACAAAGCTAAAAATACTGGCCCAATGTTAAAAATAGTTGTGGGAAGATAAGAAACCACAGTTAGACAAAAACCCTTTTGCCCGGTTGTTTTCTTGACGTCCCAGTCACAACTACAACTTGACAAAGATAATAACTGATAGTTACCTTGATTACTCATTTGTTTGTATGCTTGAGAAAGGAACAGTAAACTTTATAAGACCTTAGGCCCTCTTGTCAGATCAGACAGTATACTGAAAAACATTGGAACTATAAAATGAATGCAGAAGACAAAAGGTAAATGAGCTTTCCAATTAGAGGAGCACTTTTGTTATTTGCCTTGTTTTTGGCACTGAATCCTGGGGCAAAGCTACAAGAGGCGGTGCAAGTGGTATGATATTAGCAGTGGAAACATTTTTAATCTCCAAGTACCGATAGATTGGGACAGTTTTTTTTTTACATCTGGAGACTGAAGGGAAGGATGGACAAAACACCTAAATTGTGATAAAACTAAAAGGATTGCCTAGATGAGAAGGACTTTCTCACAACTTTAAACATCATTTTATTCGTTTTCTTGCCTTCTTACTCTCCTTAAATGAAAAACAAAGATGATTTTTATCACTTTTCCCCTGCTTTTGCACTGTAAGGCTTTCTTCTGCTCTCATGTTAATGCTTACCCTGCTTTCTTCTCAAAGCACAGGTCCTTTCCAGAGCCACTGCCATCAAAAGATTCCCCAGCTGAGAACGATGCCAAAATAAACTGCTTGAGGTCCCACCTCCCAAGACTCTTGGGAATCCCAGCAGAGACTGATGAGTTAGATTTGGCACTCATTTTGTATTTTAAATATATTATTTTTCCCCTCTAGGTCATGGATATTTAGACAGATGTGTTCAGAGATTTGCAAAAGTTAAGTGAATGACAAGGTTAGCTTTGTGTTATCTAAGTGACCAAAAAAAAAAAAAAGTCATTGCTATAGCAAGTGAGACATCAGGGCCCAGCTGTTCTAGGCTGTGATAGCTTGTTTCATTCCTTCTGTTAGTAAGAGACTGTTCAGCAGAGGTGTTTAAGATCCTTATGGCCTGAATTCTTGCCGGTGTCATTCCTTCATGACATACCTGTGTATTGCCTGAGATGCTAAAGCATCCTGGGCACCTAATCCCACCTGTAACAGCTACACCTTCATCTCTCTGCTTCTGTTGGAAGCAAAGCTCTTTTCCTAAACAGAGCTGTGACTTGCTGCTGTGGCTGCCAGGGAAGGAAAGCCTTTTAATTGAAGTGTTACACCTGAATGACTGTTATCCCTGCAGGGAAAAAAAAAAAAAGAAAATATCCCTTATGGGACCAATGAATAACTAATGACTCTGTCTACTGAGGAGCAGCAAGAAAAGCATGTCACCTTGTCTTGTTTGGTTTGGCAAAGCTGGAGTGCTCATAAGAGGTGAAGCTGCTGCGACTTGCCTTCCCTGCTCCCATCGCCGTGCAGCCTCTGCTGCCAAGAGCACTCGTCCATTGCAGTGCGGCAGGTGAGAGTCTGCCAAACGACAAAACACACACCTCCTAACGAGTAAGTTAAGGGTAGGGTGGGGATTCCAGATAGAGACAAATCTATGTCCCTCAGGAGATCTGGAGCAAACCAATCAGTATAAGAACTATTTCGCTGCTAATTAAGTCTTTGTCCTTTGGCTTCACTTAAAACAGTTTGAGAGTATATCAAATGTGAGAGCAGGTGCTGACTAGCTTGAAAGCATTGGTCCATCAAATCAGGTAAAGGTTTTATATTCAGAAACTTCCTTAAAAGGGAAACTGTAATGTGCTAATTGTTAGATATACCCAGGCCCTTTCAAGTACAGTGCATTATTGACAGAGTTATAATGCTTCTGACTTTTATTCCCCCAAACGCTTCCAAAATTCCCCTCTGCTGTGAAAGAGCCTCCTCTGTCTCATGTTCTGTCCTCCTCGTTTGCATGCATGGAATGAACGCTGAAGGAGGCACAGCCAGGTGCAGGTCAGAAATCCCAGGAGTAGTTGTTTCTGCTCTTCCTGCCTTGGTTTGGAATCCAAATCCAAACACGAATGTCTGATTTTAGAGGAGATGCCACCTCTGTTCCATCATCTTTGAAACTTTCAAAGGTTAAGAGCAGAAAAGGGTTGGATGTATACCACATCTTCTCCCCAGCTGCCAGAATATTTAGAGGAGTGGTCAGGTTTTATTGGTAGCTCTTAGGTTTTCTTGACTGACCAGAATGAAGAAAGGAAATGTGCAAGGGAAAAATAATTAGCTGCATATGCAGTGGAGAACTGAGAGAAGTCATCAAAAATTTGGGTTATGTTTTTCTGTATCTGAAAAACTTCTTTCTTAATGATCTGTGTGCTACAGAAAAACAACAAAGCAGGTTAGAATAAATAAAGAGCTGTACCATGCCTCCCTACTGATAGAGCTGCCCGAGGACAGAATGCAGAATTTATATCAGCTTGCAGTATGACCAACTCCAATTGCTCCCGATCATAATTTGCCTCAAAAAATAATGGTTAAAAGATACATTTTTCTCATAATTTGCTCTCTGAAAATTAGGTCTCTAATGCTCACTTTAAAAAAAAAAATCTTTACAGTGACGTGTACTGCATTCATGTGCTGCATTCATGTGGCCAAAAGGATTCTGTACCTACCTTGTGAATGAAAGGAATATCTAAAAGACAGAAAAACATTTGCAAGTATAGCAATAATTATTATTCGTCATTGTAGTGTCAGTGTTCTGGAAGTACTCTTTAAAATTTCTGGTATACCTTCAAATTTCTGCTGCTTATAATGAGAATTAGAATGTGCTAATGTACCGCTAATTAATCCTGGTGGATGGATTTACTTCATCAGAGTAAGGTTTTAAGTACGATCTTCCCTCAAATGTTGTGGTAGTGGTATTGTTACCAGCTTGCTTCCAGCCTTGTGGAATTTGGCAGACAGCTGACAGCTGAAAATTTATTTTCTCTGGAAAGGACTAAAGAAGCAGCTCAGGGATGTTTTCTTCCCTGCTATCATGCTTTGTCATGAGAAATCTTTGCATGGCTTTCTCTGTCTCTCCTGTCGCTGTGCAGTGCCCTTCTGTGGCTCCAGCTATGTGGTGCTCTCAACACTTTGAGGTTTTTCACACTACAGGCTCCTGAACAGTTAACACAAGGCTAGTGGGCCAGCTGCTGTCTAAATTAATAGCATTGTATGGATGTAATTGGAGGAAAAATTTCACCCTGCAAGAGACAGATAAACTTAGTCCACTGTGTCTTGTACTGTGCAGCAGATCCCTCTTCTTCAAGCTCCACTAGTAATGTGTCATTCACCCAAATTACTTGTGCTGATTTTGTAAAGAGGACTTTTGGTGCCTGTGCTTCCAATCATAGTTCTTTACAACCCGAATGAAGAAGTCTTTCTAATTGGACAGAAATACTGAAGGGGTTTCATTTTCTACCAACAGATCTGCTATAAACCATCCATTAATGAGTTATGACAGCTACACCTGCTGAAGGGTATTTTACTGAGCTTAAACGTAAGTATAGAGTTGCCCACTGGGTTGTGAGGACAAGAAGCAGTTGCAGTGCAGTATGACAGAAATTACAACATAGAGGTGCCACCATACACCTAGTAATCTATGATGCTTTGCACTATTTCTTTCTGGTTGCTGGAGCCCCTCTTTGGATCTAGTGTAAGTTAGGTTATTTTAATGTGAAAGGGGTGAGAAAAGGGCATGAAGTTTGTTTAATGGCATCTTTCCCTTTATTCCTCCATTCTTTCATTAGGCAGAGCTTGGTTGCAATGGTGAATTGGTGTCACTGGCTTTATTGCATTCTGAAGTGGTTGATGCATGGGTCAAAGTCTTGGCATGTCTAAAACTGATCCCTTGAGCCCAGACTGCAGTCTCACCGAGCGGCTCAGCCAATGCTGTGTCAGATACTGGCAGCAGAAATAAGGCAGAAGGCTTTACATTCACATATCCCTTGGTTAAAAGACCATTCTCACTTGAATTCACTGAATTGTCTTCTATGCTATATTTTCCTGCATGAGCCTGAGAAAAATTAGGCACCCAAATTAGTGTTAGAGGCCAGTGTCCTTCCCAGCCAATACTGCTTGAGGCTTTTGATGCTGATCAGAATGTTGATCATTTCCTGTGAAGGTGGAAGAATTGCAAACTGATTTTCAAGTACCAAGAAATAATACTTTAACTGTGGTTGTTCTTATTCCACAAAAGTTTTAAAACATTGTTTGAAGCTGGTGTGCTGGGGAAAGCAAGCTACACATCCTCCTCACCTTAATGGCAGTCCTTTCCTTGCAAGAGGAGAAAAACCCCCATGTTGATGTACTGCTATCAGTTTTTGGAGGAGCTGAACGACCCCAATAGAAATGTTAAAGCAGTCAGCACTCTCCTCACCTCCGTTTTCCAGGCTCTCTCTGGGATGGATATACAGCACCTCCAAGTTATGGCAAACATCCAGTTGCTTGCGAGGCCACGTACCCGCATTGGAGCTCGGAGCCAGCAGCTGGCAGAGGCACAGCCCTGTGCTGTCTGGGTGGTTCCAACCAGCGGCTTTGAAGTTCTGCCCTTCAGCTATCTCCTGTTGCACTCAGCTTGTGACACATGGGTCTGTGTCCTGCAGCTGTCACCATTTAAGTCAGCAGGCATTTGAAGCCATGCTGGCCACCCCGGGGAAAGGGGCAAGAGTTGAACAAAGTGTTCATCTTCAATTAAACCGTTGGGATGCCAGTGCAGAGCCTCATTCCCTGCCACTTTCTCCTCTGAAACCAGTCTCATGTCTGAGCTTCTTAATAGGAAAGAACAGAGGCAGCTGCCAAAATCTGCTCGTTAGTATGGGTCTGAAGCAAAGGGCAAAGTCAGTAATGGTGTCAACTGGGTTGTAAGTGGGACAAGTGGATTTTTAGGTAGTGATTTCAGTAAGCTCCGGCTCCCCTTTAGACTTCTGTCTTCTGTTTGAAACTTTGCTACTGAATATTAGGGGGACTCAATACGATAATACCCAGGCAGCTAAACCAGCAGAAGGGTTTTAAGATGTTTCCTTCCAGCAAGCCAAATTCAGCTCCAGCATAATTCCTACTAAAGCCAGTTCTGAAACTGCTGCTGAAGTTGGGTTGAGACCAGTGGTCCAGATCTTCATCTTGCATTGCACTATCTGGGCTGTCTTTGCTAAACAAGATTTCATCATGCAAAGAATAGGCAAGAGGAAAATATGACCCACCTGGCTGCTGCAGTCCTGGTCTGAATTTGCTCAAGTATCTCTTGTTTGTCTTTCTTGTGCATGGAGTATGCCTGCCTGTTCTGAGCCACAACAAAAGCTGTAACAACAGACTTTGACACCTGTGTTTCCTCCAGCTGTGAGTCTCATCTTTTTTTTTTTTTTTTCTGCAAACCACTTTATTTGCTTCAGAATGCAGGGCCAGTTCTCAGAATTACAAACACTGCTCTGCAACAAATGGTCTCTTAGTTTGCTTTATCCTTACGAGTGCGTGCTCTTGGTCTGGTTTGACTGTTTCTATGAACTTTATGTGCTGCAGGGTATGCCCCTGACTTACGGAGCAGGTTCGATACAAATTGCATAACAAAACAATTTATGGTGCAGGCTCCCATGTTTAAATCTATGGCTATGTTCTTAAGGGTCTGACTTTTTCTCTTCCTTACCAGCTGTCCTCCCTTAGTGACTGTGCTGATAACAGCTCTGCTGAGAAAGGAAATGGCAGAAAGCAAATTGCCCCTTAAAAAAAAAAAAAAGGGGGTAGGGGGGAAGAAACAGAAAGGAAAAGAGGGTCACAAAAAGTTTTATTCTAAAATGCAAACTGCTGTTATGCAAACTGCTGTTAAGCCTGAGTAACTAGACTGGCAATCTTTGCTAAGGCTGGAACCATTGCCACTGAAATGAGTGGAAAATGTTGTTGTCATTCACAGCAGAAGAGCAGCAAAGGAATTTATGGTATGAAAGTTGTCTGTCTTCTAGTGCATCTGTACACACCATGTGCTGGGCCACTTGGCAGGCCAGGAGATTACGTAAAAAAAAAAAATAATAAATCTTGGAAAGTCTGCTGTCTTTGTTTAATGTATCAGAAATCCTATTCTTCCATAACCAGAGCAGCAGCTCTGTATTACAGTTTTTAATACAGGGTAAGGAATATACCCAGGAGAAATGAAAGCTGTTCTGCTCCCATTTCATGAACTTTTAAAAGGATACTGAGGATCAAATAAAAAAAATATGGTGGGCAGTAGCATAAGAGTAACTTCTGACGCACAACTTACTCTGTAAAAAGTCATTAATGTTTACAAGAAAAGTAGACAACCCAAATAAAAATCCAATCATATGGACTCTTACCTGCTGTATCCCAGCAGGAAAAAATAGTTCAGGTAAAAGAAAAGTCATTGCAATGATCCAGAGGCTGTAGCCAAGAAGCCAGGGAAGTGGGATTTAGTTGAAACCTCTTGGACATCTTTGAAAATCTTATTCTTTGTTTTCCAACACTGAACCACATTTAGGTCAGCCTAATCCAGCTGCTTCCCCTCAGTGGGTCTCAGTGAGGAATTCTGTCTGGGCAGACATGTCTCCCAACCTAGATAATTAATCACATTAATTTATTTAAATTTAATTAAAACAGGAATAATTTTACATCACAAATTAGTTGCCACTGTTTTTATTTTTTTGTGTGTGTGTGTTTGCATTTAAGTCAGCTGGAAAGATCAAATAGACTTGTTCATTTTCCTCTTTGCTGGTGGTTGTTTTTCAGTCTGCTACCTGTTCAAGTTCTCATGCACACCATTTTGCTTTTTATTTAAACTTTACCATATGTTTTCAACAATATTACTTAAACTGTGTCTAATCCTGTGAGTTTCTTTTGTGCTGTTTGTGGTCTACCAGACTTTCCCATCTCTTTCATAATTATTTGGAGACTTTAGCATTTATAACTTCAAATGTGTGAAAGGGTTCACTCTTCTGTTTAGGATTTTTTCATTTGGGAGATGGCTGATCCATAGCACACCATTTTGTAGCTCCAAACCCCAACTTATAAATATGAACAGATAGCAGGTGATTAAATTTGGAGAACTGCATCTTCATTTTGGGAATTAATAGGCAGCCTGGGACTCACTTAGGCCAGTCCTTAAAAGCCTTTGTTCTAGCAAATAAAAAGATCCTGCTTCAAATAACTTCTCAGTCTACTCTCAGCCATTTCTTTCCATATTTTGATGGAAAATAGCCCAGACTTTGCAAGCATACTTAGCTTACACTGGCATATTTGTGCGTAGATGATAAAAAGCTCATTCCTAACCTGGCTGCATCTTCTAGTCCCTTTTGATTCCTTTGCTATATGAAGTGCAGAACACATGCCATACGTGCCTGGTATGTATATAATCATAAAGGCCTCATGGTCTTTACCTGACCATGTATTAGATGGGTTTTCCCACAACTGACAATAATAATTAACTTGTCAAAAGATATCAAGAGAAAGTTATTTGTATCATAGGTGCATCAGGTAAGATTGTACTTTGAGAAAAAATTATTAGCTCATGTATTTTGATAAACATGGTAAAATTATGTTCCCATTACACCTAGTCTCTATAGTGTTGCATGTACATTTAAAAGCTATTCATAAGCAGCTTACTTCCTCTTTAATTATTTCACAGTCTGAAAAATACTTTCTTCATACAGAAACTCACGTAACATGATCAGGAAAATATTTAGAGTTCTGGTTTTTTGAACCACTTGAATGATAATGTTGTTTTCTTTCCATAGACCTCTGCACCAGAATAATAAAAATACACTCAAAAAGTCTTCCTGCTTTATAGGTGATGAAAGCAATTTTTACAGAAGTGTATGAGCTTTCATCTCATTTGAATTTTGTAGGACTTTTCTACAAGGATAGAATGTCTGTAAAATATCATGTTACCAAAAAAAGGGGATTTTCTGCTTGAACTGTCTTCTGTCAGAGCTAGTTCAGATAGATCGGGCAATGAAACTATCTATTGTAAATTACTATTTTTGCATGTTTCTCTCTGATTTCTCGGCTGGTCCGGCCCATCTCTAATGGGCAATGGCACGCAGAGCTGTGCACTTGCCTCTGGGTCTGTCATGAGGCTTGGCTGGAGCTGGACCTTCTGAGAATTGGCACAGCACACTTTCACACGCTGCAAAAATAATTTCTTGTGCTAATCCCTCGTGGCATTTACATATTACACAAGACCCTCTTTATAGAATCAAAACCCAACATTTTCCCATGACCATAGTTAATGTACTGTAAATCTGTGAACTGTTGGATCTGTGAGCCATATCTTGGGATACTTTGTCCTCCAGAAAAAGACTTGATCCAGCGGTGTGCTCTGTATCAGAAAGGAAAGCTCTGGTGTGGTTAAAACATTAGTTCTAGGCTCGGGAGGTCTGAGTTGAGATACATGTTCATATACTGACTGCTGCGTGACTAGTTGTTAGGGCACTACATAAGCACAAAACCAAAATAGGTCCTCTTGTGACAGACAAAAAATTCAAGACTTCAAGAACATCTATCCTGTCTCGGTCTAAGCCTTTATTGAGCCCTCTAGCCAGGTGGTTAGAAGCAGTTGCACAGGGAAGATTAAAAATAAGGAAAGAAATGTACTTCCTCCAAGTACTCTCCCACTTCCCAACATTTCATAAAATTAATGTGTGTGGTTTTTTTTTTTTCTATTTAATAACCCTAGATGTCTGTCTCTTCAACGCTGTTGTACAGGTTTCCTGTCAGCCCATGCAAACTTTTTTCCATCCACAATCTCCCTTTGCAGGGAGTTCTGTAGCTAACAGGACTGTTGTCTTTTATTTTTCCTGAGCCTTGCTCTTGCAAGTTACATTTAGTGTCCCTTAGCACTTGTGCTAGAAAACACAGCGTACAGTCAATTTTTACCTGTCTTTTTGAAGACACTCTTTAATTTGCTGACCTCTGTCGTATATCACTAACCAGGTTGGCTCTTTTTCCAGGCTGACAAGTCTCAGCCTGCTCAGCTGCCCTTTCCATTGTATACAGCAGTGGCTCTAATGCTTTTTCACTAGTGGGGATCTTGACAGAAGATTTTGCAGCAAACTTGAGTCTTTTGTGTGTGCGTGTGCACATATATATGTAATGATATATATGTAATTCAGTAAAAGTGTTTTCATAGGTGGATTTGACTAGGATGGAGAGATGGAGCTCAGCTGCTCATTTCAGGACCAGAGGACAGTGGGGAGCAGAGGTGCCTGAGTAGAGTCTGGTTTTACCTGCCTTCCATGTATACTTATACAGCTCTCTCTGCCTTGGTTCATTCTGCTAAAACAGGGTGAAAGTAATAAGAAAAGAGTTGCTATGGTCTTTAACTACACCTCTTCTGGGAGTTCTTTTTTTTTTTTTTCCCTTCTTTCTCAGGACCAAATTGCCGATATCTTAGTTGCTGATTCAGAAGTGCAGCCATGCTGAAATCTTGTCCCCTTGTTGCCTCTGCACAGACAGAATGAATAACTGTGTATTTCCTCCGCAAGATGATAAATACATAAATTACTACGTGCTTAAATATTTTGGTGACAGGGCACCAGATGAGTATAAAAGCTAGTGAGATTACTGCCTTTGTCTATTCTTCCTTAAACCCTCATTTTTTATCTTTGTTCCTAGTCCTGCACCAAGATTTGTGTGCCTGTAGTCTGCCTAAACCTGGTGTAGCGATCAATGGGAACGAGGCCCTATCAGAGCAGATGAATGCTTCTCATCTGCTTTGGTGAGAAGTTTCAGAGCTTAGCTCAAACCAACTTTACTGTCTATCAAAGAACTAGCTTTGCTTGAAACGTAGACGAGGAACATTCGTACAGTCCACTCTCATGGCTCCGATGGAGAGGCAGTAAATCTCCAGCAGAAGAACGATAGCAAACTAAGGAAGAGCTGATGAGTGATGCATCTATTTGTCCATGTCCCTGGTTGCTGCTAAAATGCTTGTGATTCATCTACGCATCAGAGCTGCTCTGGAAGTGACACAGACTTTCCCAGCAGTGTTCCTGTGCTCCCTGTTCATCCCAAACCTCTTACTGGGAGCAGCCTTGAGCAGAAAAGCATCAAGACAGTGAGCTGCTGACTTTGACTGTTCCTCCTGACCTGTTTTTGATCAAACACAATCTTAAGCCCACAGCAGGAGTCTTTTTCAAAAAACCGGAGATATCTCTGACAGGTAAAGATGATCTGTACTAAACTAGAGATCTGTCTTCTAGTAAAAATAAACATATGTTCTAGCAATGCAGAATGGCAGTTTTATCTCTCTGGTGAAATCTTAGAGTAGGAATGGTTTCAGCTAAGGAACACAACCCTTCACAATACTCAACTGAAAGTATGTAAAGTACATGCCTATGTGTTTATCTCCTTCTGCTTCAGTTTAACAATAACCCAGCATATGACTCCCTTCATTGGCAGACTGCTAACAAGACGTCTGCCATTTCTATTGCTGACATATCTCTTGCTTTCTACTCCTCCACACTGTGTAGCATATTTAATTAAATTTTGAAACTTTGGTATGAAGTTTAGGAAAAAATAAAGATAATGTTCATGGGGAGAAAAAGGAATTCTTTTAAAGTCAGCTTCATTAACTCTTGGGCTATTAGAGTGAGGGTCACTTTGCCCAGACTGAAATAACTGGATCTCCCTAATTGCATTTTTTTGAATTCTTTCTTTATTTCAAACATGTTATGCTTGTTAGAGTTTTAATATGACTGGAAGCACAAATTAATTATACCTGGCAGCTAATTATAGAAAAGTTATGGTGATCAATGTCTATGCAGGTTTTTTTTAAACGTCTACCTTTATTTTATATACTTGGATCAGTTCCCTCCCAATCATGAATAAATATTTGCTGCTTATATATTCCCATGCAAATTGGATTAATTTTGGCATATTCATGGAAGAAGGACATCACTGCCTACCCTCAGCAGTAAGCTAGCTGAACAGGAAAAGTTTGGGTTTTTTTTTTTTTTCCCCTGCTTAAGTAGTGAATGAACTAGATAGAAAATTCAGCACAAGATTGCTTAGCCCAGATGGTTTGGGGGCACCCAGAGTATTTGGGGACATGGAGTTAAAGGCAATCAAAGAACTGGTGGGAAAATGACTCTTCCTGGGGCCCTGACCGTGAAGAATATAAGTGCTGCTCAGCTAAATGGGGTGGGAATTGGATAAACAGGGTGGTAAACACGTAGGTTGGGGCATGGGTAGAACTCAGCATGTGCCTATATGTTTTTCTCTTTTTGTTTATAGCATCTCACACAGCTGCCTTATCCTCTCTGCCCCCACTCACCCACACCGCATCCTGCCATGTGAATGCACCGTGACTTTGGCACCGCGGACTCTCCTTTCTCCCTGTCATGTTAGTTATTATTTTGGGTGTGGCACAAGGAAATGTTCCAGTGGGGCTGTAAGGGCAGAGGGGCTGTACCTTTTCTCTGTGTCACCAGCATTTCATGTCACACTCGTGCCCTGCACACTGACTGTGGGAACAGGGACACCGATGCTGTGTGATGCCGACTCTCTTCTGGTAGGCAAACGGTTGCCTTCTCCCAGGGCTGTGTCCCAACAGTGCCCTCTGAATTGTGTCCTTTTCAGGGTATTGCTTCTCTTTTCCCAGTTGTCCTAAAAATGAGGGGCAGGTCATCCCGTACTGGAAACTCAGAAATCCTCATCTCTGCGTTTGTCAGCTGAACTGTGGAATCCCTTTTAGTCAGAGAGGTGACTCTTCTGGCTTTTTTGGCAGATTAATGGGTTCTAGGAATGCTGTTCCTTTACAGACAGCAAGTTGCTGAGGGCTTGTGTGTAGCTCTTGTGCCTTCATACAGTACCGGGAATAAGCCGGAGACAAAGGCACGTGGTTCGGGCCATGCTGCAGCGCGGGAGCCTGGAGCCAGCTCGGTAAGCTCGGTACTACAGACTCTGATTATTATACAGCAGGCTGTTTGATTGGTAAAGACATCCTCCTGCAACACCGTTTGGGTGTTCAGCACTCATCTGAGGCAGTGTGCATGGGAATTCTGGGCATCAGGATCTGAAAACCTCAGCCAGGATGCTGAAACCAGCTGGGAAAATACTGGGATTTTATATCATCGCTCAGACTTACCTTTTCAGTGGCTGAGGCAGTTGGATACGAGTTGTATTTAGTTGCTTCCTGATGTCTTAGAGGATACAAGATCTCTGGGCTAGTGGAAGAAAGAAAAGAAACAAATTCAGGTTTTGGGTTTGAGTTCCTTAGACTTGATCTTTGACACTATGAGATAAATAATAACACGCACAAAAGTTCAGCTCTCTTCTTCCTGCTGCGGTGGGTGTTGATGAAGGTCCCAGAGGGTAGGAAGATACAGTCTGAACGATGGTGTGAAGCTCATATCATAGCCATATCGTAGCTTCCAGCCTCCTCAAGCCCTAGAAGAGCAAATCTGACATCTCTCTGTGAGCACGTGCATGTGTACTTGAAGGATGCTTGTGCAGCTTCTCCAGTGTGTCCAGAGCTGCTGTGCATGCCCGCCAGGAGACTCCAGTGCCTCCTGTGATGTCTGTGCCTCTGAACTCCTGGGATGCATCAGACGCTTGTGTGATTTGGAGTTGATTTTTGCATGGTTGGTGGCCGTTTGTCTGAGATTTCCAGATGTTCCAGCTGCTAATTGTCTGGAAATCTGGTGGAATACTGCCCAAAGCAGTTGAGTTGGCAGGCTTGAAACGTCTCTTACATGTCTAATTAATGTAGTGTGCATGTAAAATGTCTTCCTGTGCAAAGAAAACCTGGAAAGAAAAGTACAAGTTACTGACAAAGGCAATGAAATTAGAACTTCAGTTCTTTGTGAATCTTGCAAACCTTCCTTTTCCCATTTCTTACATCAATGCTATTGTTCTACCAACATGCAATAATAAATATTCAGCAAGTGTGTGTTATTTTATTTACGTGATATGTTCTATGATTTTGTGTGTGTGTGTGTATTTTGGAGGCATTAAACTTTGTCTTGTGAACCCTTGTGCCCATTTATTTTTGCATGAGAAGGAGGGCCCGTTCCAATTTTACAAGAATGCTTAATTTAGCTGAGCTACGTTGGTTTGGTCAAAATTATATAAAATAGGAGGATGTTGTTTTAGCATTAGTCTTATAAAATTCCTGTAACTATTTAATGAATTCTTGTTGTTTGGTATTCAAATTTGTGCCTTACCACCATGAAGTATTGAGCTACGATAGGGTTTCAGTGAGAACCCTGCCATGAAGTTTGGTTCAGGTGTGTATGTGTCTCTTGTGGCCAATATTGTCCACTGGATCTTCAGCCAGGAGGAAAGATTATTGCTGGTGTTTTTTGTTGGAAGGCCATTATGAGATTCTGACATTTAGAAAAGAGGAAAAAAAAAGGAACTGAAAAATTCTACTCTACATTATTCTGGAAGTGCTTCTTTGTATTCCAAAGTAGCTGTATTTATGGGAGATGTTTAGTAATGGCACATTCATAATTTTGTTTTGAGAGGTCAAGAAGGAGTAATCTAGACATGTGGGAAGCACCATTTAGAAGAAATGGGATTTTTTTTGAGTGTAGTTAACATGGTTTTCGTGATAGAGATGCCAAAATAAAGAAGAAATAGAGACTTTAGAGTCATCTGATAGAAGGTTAAAATTCAATTTTACGAAGAAACTGCTCAAAAATCTCTCTTTAAAACTTAGCACCTGTAAATTGAATTGAAGTGTCCATTTTAAAACCTATTTTTTCATAATGCTCAGTCACGGCTATTTCTTCAGTGGTCTGCATATCAGAACAAAATGTACATTGTCTTTTAGGTGACTATAAAAAGGTGTTGGAAAGGGGCTGTGAACATAAGGAGGAACCATGTTTTCTGTGCTTTAATCTATTGCACTTTCAGAGTTTATAAGCAAACAAATAATTTTCCTAGTATGCTGGCTTTGAAAATACAGTCTAGATCACAAAATCCAAGTCTCTTCTCTTCTGGCCCTGCCTTATTGTCCTGTTGCTCTTTTGTCTAAGTGATGGAGAAAGATTTGATTTTTAATTTTTTTTTTCTAATGCAATTAAAATTCTTCTAAGTAACATTGTCATACAGAAAAAAAACCAACTTTATTATTCTACACGTTTGCAGTAGAAAGGTTGGGCTGAGTTGAGAAGCTGTGATCCCTGGCATGGGTTACCAACACGCACTGGTGATTATGGCTGGTAGTGGATGCTGGCATCCCCTGCTGGTGCAGCTGGCAGTTATCAGTGGTTTTTGCCTGGTGAACTGTTGCTATTGACAGTCTTCTTTCATCTTCCATTTTCTTGCACTGTACTATTTGTTAGCACTGCAAAGGGGATGTGCATTGGGAGACCCTCTGGTCCGGAGGGCTGTGGGGTGAGCATTCACCATGGGAACCTTATTGTCACCCTGGGAGCTGTTCTCAAGATCACTTCTGCAACCACGAAGGTTAGAAAGTCATTGCAGTTGTTCTAGGGTGAAGAAGAGAGTGTCTCATTACTAAGAGACTCTAAGGAGGAGGGGTTGAAAGAAGTCATCAAATATCACGGCATTCATAACAAAACAGTGCAGGTTGACCATGCTGTTTGCTCTCACTGCAGTGATTGCCTGAAGCTGGGGAAGGACTGTTTTCTGTTAAAAAAAAAAAAAAAGAAAAAAAGGCTGCTCAGCCTTTCTCAGGCTGAGGTAAAAATGATATTTTTTTTTTCTACTTGCCATTGTTTGTCTGTGAGTATGCACTGGCTGTGTTGTATATGGGCATTCTTGCTCCCCCCATTTTAGCAGGTCACTGGGTGTGTTTTGCTCCCCAGGGACCACACAAGGTCTCCTGGAGCTAGTTGTGCAGTAGCTGTAGTTGTGAAGGAGGGAACGGCTTAATTCCATCAACAAGGGAGAGGGGATAGCGTGCCTGTGACTTCAGCTGGCTGTTTTTGTTGCAACGATTGCGTGCTTTCCCATTGACATGCCTGCCCATCAGACAGGATCCACCGGGTCTGGGCTTGACCCGTTGTTCCACCAACAATACAGTTGATCTGGTAGCTAATGCTCGTGTAAGATGAAAGCTGGAAATAAACACCTTTGCCAGGTACAGTGTGTGTTTTAGTGCTCTGCCAGCTACCAAGGAACCGTACTTTAAGTATTGAAGTCAGGAGTTGTAGGAGTTACCATAATATTTCTCAGTGCCAAAGGTCAGGTTTTTTAATATTCCATGATAATGAAACTACGTTTGCCCTGATGAGAACAAGGGGACATAATTTTGCCCCAGTACATGAGCTTGTTGGCACCTGAATGCACAGCAAGAGGTGAAACTAAAATTTTAGTATACACTATTGAATCAACAGGAATGAAGAAGAAAACAAAGAGACAAAAAAACCCCGATCCCAAACTATCCAATGGGAAGTACTTAGGGCTAGACTTATATGATGTTTCAAAGCACGAATTGTAATATGTGTTTAAAATATGACTGTTCCTTTATTCTTGGCATGTGGGTTAGACTTTGAATACGGAACAAGAATTTAGCCTTTTTCAGAAGCTGCATTCTTAACAAATTATTCTTACAATGAAACTGTCGAATGAAGCAGGTTTTTAACTGCTGTATAAAACCATGTGTGATTAACAGACCACCATACATAATACAGCATAACACCCTGCAAGATAGCAATAGTTCTGAGAGCTCGTTTTACGTGGTTTTCAACTTTACCACTTTTACTTGAAAATGCAATGGGCTCGGCGCTGTCTTTGCCGGAGACCAGTGCCAGGCGTGAAGCGTGGCTCTGCTGGCGCAGCCCCAGCGCTGGGAAGCTGGGGGTGTTTGCAGAAAGCAGGTGGGCGAGCGAGGCGTACACTGCAGGGCAGATTGCGCAGCTGGAAGGTGTGGAATTCCCCTCCGAAGGATCGGCACCTCTTTGAAAATTAATTTGGTGCTGAAATAAAAGAGACTTCTGATGCAGGAGAAGAAAATAGGGTTTGATTAGTTTCATCCCCCTTTCTCACCTCCTTCTCCCCAGAGATCGTTTTCAAGAGAGAAGAGAGTTCATCTTTAAAAGGTGGTACTGGGCTGTTGCAATAAACTCTTTAGTGCAACCTGCTGTAAATCCAAAGTGTGCTGGAAGCTGGTGCACCTGGGACATTAAATTCTGGAAACATTGTGTGTTTTCTCAGTATTTATTAGGAAACGCATTCATTGATTATTTTCTCCTTAGAATGCTTGCAATAGATTTTTATGACTAATTATTTTTCATTGTATATTTTTGCGCATGGTGACAGCACAGCGCACAAGTTAGGAAGAATGGCTGCAAGGCATTTAATGCTCCAGTGCTCTAAAGGCACTCGCAGGTTCGCAGCACCTAGCACTCTATAAATCCTATACCGTGTTCTTATTTATTAATTCATTGGCTGCATGAAGGAAGATCTTGAGATTTTAATGCCAGATTTCTTTCCGTATATTCTTGAAGTTACTAATATCAACAGTTCAAATGTCAGTTAAGAGCTGAGCAAATGCCCTCTCCAATTTTTTGGAAAGTGCCATAGCTTTCTACCCTCAGAAATTACCGTAGTTGGTAGCTAGTGATGATAGGCCATGTGGAAACAGCTGCCAAGCGCTTTCAGAAGTTCTTGTTTTATTTTGCAATCCTAGAGCTTTCTCTGCTCTTGCTGATCAATGTGAATAGTTTCATGGCAGTGAAGTCAGCCAAAAAATTTTTTTCTCTTTTGCATCTGATAAAAATTTTATTGCTATATCAAGCTCCAAATAAAACTCCTACTCTTTAAGCAATTCCTGAAAAACACAAATTAATTTGGGTTTGAATAATACCCCCAAACTATTAAAGCTGCCAACTGAAAAAGGAACAGATAATTAGGAGATGACAACAGACAGCACAAAGCCAACAGAGGAAAAACTGGAACACAGCTAGACAGCAACACTGGCCATCTAATCCATTAACAACCTCCTGTAATTATGTTTTGCTTTAGCATTAAACTGGTACAAGCACAAAAAGACATTACTGAAGTTTTAATCTCCAGCAGAAGAAATCTCCTCCTGCCTAACAGCACGCAGCACACACACAAATGTGACTTCAATTAGCACTACCGTAAATTTTAATTTAGCACTTGGTGGGAGCATTCAGCAATGTATGTAAGAAACAGGGGCTGATGCTCCATTAAAGACATTCCATACAATTATCCCATTGATCCCTTGATTCATAGTTGTGCAGTGAGTAGGAGGGGAGAGGATTTAGGAATTTAGAGCTCATGAAAAATGCCAGAAGACTTTTTCCCCGTTAAGTCTTCTGCCCCTTTTTCTGTAGCTGTGCTTTGCCTGTTACCAAGGTGTCACTGTCCCCTTCACGGTGCCTGCGGACGGAGCTGTCCTGTTTCTGTGTAGGCTGGGACGTTGTGCCCAGCAGCAGCGAAGGTTCCCAGCCAAGGGAGATGCTGCCCAGCCGAGTTCATCATCTGCTGCAAGGGGAGAGCACCCACAACCTGCCCAGCATCCTCTTTGCTGTTGCTGCCATTCACTGCCCCTGAGGTTAGGTTTTGTCCTGTGGACACCTGTATTCTCTGAGCGTGACTGGGTCGACCCCTGGGACCCCGAGGTGTTCTCATTTCATTTTACACATTAGCTACAAGCCTGGCAGCAGCCCAACGGGTTAATAGTGTTCATAGTTAGCAATGGTGTGTGTTTCAGCACTGCGCTGAGGTTTCGTTTCTAGTTGTTACCATGCAAAGACGACTTGAAAGTCTTCAGCATCCAGCTCCGTCATGGTGCACTTGGTTCTCATTTTTTATGGGATTATCTTGTGCCAGTAGCACGCAGGTTTAGTTCTACCAGCCAGCTGTGATTTGGGTTTCGTGCATTAGAGCACCAAGAACTTGTTTGTTGTTGTTTAAAGTTATTCCCTGGTGGCAGCGCTTATTTGTGTTTAAGCTGCAGATGCCCGTGTTTATACAATTTACATTGTTTAAAGTGTCACTATTATTTGTTTTTAAAAAATTCTACTAGGTCTGACAGAGCGCATCCTGTGATTTATGGTACAGCCCTGCGCTATGCCGTTGGAGTGAGCATCTTGAAACAGGGCCCTGTGGTTTTTTTTCCCCCTTTTGCTGTTTGTTCTGTTCTTTAATTACATTCATATCAGCTACTTTGAAGTTAATGAGACTGTTGGGATATGTAAAAGAGAATCCTGTATTGATTTCAGTCCTAATATCTTATCTTTGCATCTTTTTCTTCTTGCATGTGATGTGTTCTGACTGAGCCGCTGTTGCTGACATGTTGTGATGAGTGCAGTAGCTATGGACTGACGTTGGGCTTTATCAGACAATCCAATAGTAAAAGGAAATAGATAAACACAAAATGCCATTCTGCGTTCTCATTTGTTCGTTAATGCTTGCTGGCATGTAAGGAGTAAAATTTATTAAAGTTGCTGGGTTCCTAGGTTATAAAAAATATTTTTTTCCTTTTTTTCCTTTTTTTTAAACACACTTTCCCTGACTTCTTGTCTCCTTCCTCTACTCAGAAAACAGAAAAAGAGTAGTATAGAACATGGCAGGTGATAATTATGAAGTTGGGATCTACATTAGCCTGTGCAAAGGTTTAAGGCCAAGTTAGGACTTGAGTTTAGGTACTATGCAAGTGAAATATTTACTTGTTCTTGTGCCCATCGGCTAGAAGATGATAGAAGATGGTCTGCTAATGACACGGGTACAAGTCTTCCAAAACCTGCTTCTCACATCACTGTTTTGGTACCTGGAAAAGAATTATGTAAGTGTAGTTAAACCATCATATTTCGTCTGGCTTTTTTTTCAGCCAAACTTGGTAAATAACAATTTCGCGGTTTTGGAGCTGTTTCCAGACTTGAACCCTCCACATAAGCTCAGGTTCCCCTGTTCCACTGCCAGGTGGAAATCCCTGCAGGAATGTTCCTGACTGACGTTTGCGCTCTTCCAACTGCTTTTTCTGCATTTTGTTTGTCAACCCAGAAATGCCAGGGACCAGGAGCTCAGCAGACATCGCTCCACGCCACAACCTGATTGTCCAGCTGGAGTCAGTGAAAACTAGTCACGTATTTTCAAATGGCTGTCTTGGTATGCTGCCTTTCAATTTTACAAGACTGTTACTCATTCCAAAAGACTGTCCTTTTACATTTTCTTGCATTTTTTAAATTAAAACTGTGATTTACACTGGTGATACCAGACCATTTGGAGCTGTGCAAGAAGCCTGCGTTGGCAGCAGAGCATCCTAGTGTTCACCTTGGTTTCAGTCTGTGTGGCATTGCCAAATTCACCCCAAACTGATTAAAACATAACTCGGGCAACAGAATTTCATCCTGTTTCCCACCAGGAGGCTGAATTTTGATATGAAATAATATTAGTAGTCCCTTTTGTTAGTGCTGGCCCTGAAATGTGTGATGACACCTGAGGCTGTTTTACTCCTGGTCTTTTGCCCAGCCCAGTTCACCTCAAGGCTCATTGTACCTTCATAAGGGATCAGCTTGCATTGCCTGTGTTAGAAAACTTTTGATCAATACCCTGTCAAGTTCTGGACCCGGTAAAAGATTTAAGGACACTGAACCTGAAAAAGCCACGGATTTTGTTTTGGTTTAGTTTTTTGTAGATATATGTGTGTTAAAACACAAATAAGGGTAGAAATGCTTTGCAATATTGGTGTTTAAAAAAGCTAAGCCTCAAAAGGTATATTATACCCAAGGTTTGAAAGAACGTAAATGTGATAGTCAAGTTCCTTTCTTGAGTCTTCCAGTGGCATTTTCAGCTTTACTTCTTTGTCTCTGCTGCACTGAAAATCTGTTATCGTTCGGGAGGGTACATCAAAATTACCTGTGCGTGAGGACAACCTACTTAATAGTGACTTACAAGACAGGCAGTGTGTTCACAATCCGGTTCAAAATTAAGTGCAAAAATCAAAAATCACGTGGTCTTAACATGAAAGTGTAGTTTGGCTCCTGATGACCTCTGGAAGAACTATTGCAGTAGTTAGACCATTGCCTTGAGACTTAGATGTGTTAAGTACTCTGTTCGCATCCTGGGCAGCTCCAGGAGTGATGCTTCCAGTTAATTGTATCCAAACTTCCTCATCTCACATGAGGATGCTGCACCCACCCGTCCTGCATGCCTGAGTTGCTGGGCTACAGCTTGAAGGAAGAAGCTACTGACTTGCTGCTGAGTCTAGTAATGGCCATGGGTTTCTGTTGCTGATGATCAACCAAGCACAGTGTGACTTTGGAGTTAGGCTCTGGGCATCTTCTGGTGAGAAAGGGAAGGACATAACAGAGTGGGATGGCAAAAGGGGAGGAGGAGAAGCAAGAGAAACATGAGAAGCAAAAGAGAAATGCAATGGATATGTTACGTGATAAATTGCAAAGCCTTGCGACAACTCGTAGCTTTCACGCATCGTTTGCCTGAGTTGCAGTCTGTCCACAGAGCTATCACTTTCAGAGTTTGATTCAACAGGCACTGTCAATCTTGCTGTGATCCCGTCAAATCATGTGAAACAGAGTTGAATGGGCTGTCCATATAATAAGTCCAATGTATAAGTCCAGACTGTATGCGAAGACCACCCTTTTCCATCCTCTGCTCTTTGACCAAGTAGGTTCCTTGAAAGGTCTTTCTCCCTTGCTCCCCTGCAAAATATTTCCCATCTTCAGAAAGCTCTGTGAGATGTTTATAAATCTCTACAATGTCTTAAGTATTTTTTATTATATATGTGCATACTCACCAACATATTTGGCTGATATAATGTTTTAATGATTTCCTTTACTGCAGATTTCTGTGAATTCATTGTAATTGCTAAAACTCTGTATTTTCCTATTCACCAAAAAAAATCTGCTCTTCATAGTCCTGTGTAAAAATAAACTCTATTCATCCATTTATTTATTTTTTTACTTAAAATAAGATTATGCCTACTACAATTCCAACTGGAAAAAGTGTCTTGGCATATCCTATTAGAAAGAGCTTATCTAATCTATTAATCTTTTCCTAAATTCAAGCCTTTCCTATACCATTTTGCAGTAAAAATATATTTTAACACAGAAGTGAAATTCCCTAAGTACAGAGTATTGTTTTATTCTGTGAAATTATGTTGTCAAGTAATGACAGAATAAAATTTCCCCAGATAGACAGAAATGCTGCAGTGGCCCAATTTGTTTCTATTCTAAAATATGGATTTTATGTGTCATTAATCATATTTTTGTTATGAAGTGGCAGAAAGCTGGCCTAAAAGTCTAAAATAAAATATACTTCATTGTCACAGGGAAATCTACTCACCACCTGAACTGCTTAGGATTTCGATTCCTATACAATGAATACGAGACACTTCAGGCAAGAAAAATTATGACATAATTGGCAGAAGTCCCATCTCCAGATGGAGGAACTTCTAAGACACATTAGCCTCACATAATTTATGTTATGGGAGAAATAAAATAACTGAACACCCTTCTGATTACTCCACCCAGAAGCAAGGTTTAAGCAGGCGTGTTCTTTGGATTAAACCCAAATTCTTCCTTGAAGTGTTCAGCAAATTCAGAAAACCATGTTCTGGAAGATACACAAAAGGCAGTTTCTGCAGTTAAGCCTAAGCTGTAGGACCCAAGAGCGCTTAGCAGAGTCACTATAGGTTTGCTTCTGCTCCTACAACTACATCTTAGAGACATACATGCCTCCTGCTCTCTTAACATCTGAGTGCCTACCAGTCTCTTGATACTTGCAACACTTCCATGTAGTAGAAGAGGATTATTTCTCAGATGCAGAATGACAGGACAGAATAATGAGGTAACTTGTAAAGAAGAGGGAGCCGAACCCCGTATCTCCAGTACTAGACCCTGCTCTCTCCTTTAGGCAGCAGCTGTTCTGGCTTAGGCAGAGCTTAGGCTGTGTAAGACCAGCCTGCCAATGTACGGGGATGCCGAGCACTCGTGAGCCCAGCCAGCTGGATGTGCCTGTGCAAAATGATACGCTTACCCACACTGGAGGTGGCAGGCAGGAGGAATACTCAAACGAACTAGGAGTTGTGATGACGGTGTAATGAAATGTTCCATTCTCATAGACCATCTTTTGGGCATCATCTGGCAAATGTCAATATTCACTTTTCTTCACATTTTGATTCTCTTTGTTTACAAAGAATACAAACTGAAGAGGAAGAAACATGAATATGAAGCTGCTAAGGTTTGGGAAGCATCTTTTGATAAGTGTGTTTTTTCTAACCTTCCATCCTCAGTAAAGGCTCTGCTTGTTTTTGTTTAACACACAGTCACTGCAGAAGGCTGTGTTAAATATTTTCCACTAGTCCTCTGTATCTCCAAGCTTGGATGCCAATGTCCCTCGTGCTTAGGCAATAGGGTATATTTCTGAGGCCGTTGTGAAATAAGGGCTTAGCTAATTTAAGATAGAATTAAGTTGATAACATACTTCAATATCCATGCAGATATAAAAGCAGATAGTTCTTTCAGCATATGCTGCTGCTTACAGCAGGCGCTAACATTGGGTGGGAAGCCAGAAGTGGTCCCCCAAAGTCTACTCTTCACCTGTTGCCAACATGGCAGTCTTGTGGTTGAATACAATCATTAGAGTTTAAAAAGAAATTTCCTTGTTCCTGCTCGCTGGCCTCTGAAGTATCAACAGTTTGAATCTGCTTCTGAATGTCCAAACTAAAGGTGTGACATGCTTTCTCTGCAAAGTGGCAGGAAGCTGGCATTCTGCCTAACTTTCTCTCTATTCCCAGCTTTTATGTGGTAAAGAGATTTATGGGGTTTTCGGTTGCTTTTGTTATTTTCGGTTTTGGTTCTGGTTTGTTTGGTTTTTAAAAATTTTTTAATTTTTATTTTTATTATTTAATTTGCGCTCTTACCTGAAATGTGATGCTTGGGATTGGAGAGTGGGAGGATTTAATGAGATGGCTTTGCTATGCCCCACTTTGGTAGCCTTCACACCAGTTGTAAACTATGTATTTGCCTGCAGCCTTCCTAGCATGACCATAACCCTGCAGCACAAGAGCTGTGGTCCTCGGCTACCCCTCGTTCTTGTATCCTCTCTCTGGTGTTGACTGGGATGTGAAATTCAGAAGATGTTTCAAATTTTGAGGGTGTTTCTGCCTCACCATCAGCTAGTCCCAGAAGTGGGATGAGGACTCTAGGATGAAGGTAGAGCCAAGGTCGTGGGAGAAAGAGGAAAGGGGGATGGGAATGGGCACAACTAGAGGGACACTCCTCTGACTAATAGGGATTTTAAAAATTTGGGAATCACCTGTGATTTTAACAGCCAGTTCCACTCAACTGTACTGAACTGCCTCCAGAAAGCTTTGGCAAACACCTTTACAGAGACATTTATGGAATAAATAGACAGCAAAAATTTTTTTTTCCTAACCCCACAATTTAGAAGTTGGCATATACCCTAAAATTTGGAAGGTTTGTACTCCCTCCAACAGTCTGTTTATTGTAACAACGATATTTCATTTTTAACTCTTGCTGTTGTGATTCTTGTCAGCCACACAGCTCTCTGATCTCTTTTGAAAGTAGTGTTGAGCTCTTCACCTCTTGGAGAATGAAGTTGGAAACTGTGTTCCTTTAGGTATCCTGCGGATGCAGAAGTTTCTAAAAATAAAGTTTATTTCACTTCATCTAATATTTGGCCATTGCCAGCCCTGCTTACATCTTCTCTCATCTCCTTTCTACTTATTTCAGTAATTTTATTTTTGTAACGTAACTCAGAGGAAGGCCGATCAGGTCTTCTGACATTTGATCTGTGTTGTCATATAGTGCTAATCTGGATGATAGAATAACATCTAGAGGTCCTACTGTCCAATCCCTCTGTTATTTCAGGAAAGACTTACTGAAAGGTCCTCCACTGCTGAGAAAGTACTCCTTTGAAGTGGATTCTTCAAACGTAACTCCATGTTTATAGAATTAAACAGTAGTCTGAAATAGGGAACGTAATTCTCTATTAAATTCTGATGTTCAAATATCTGTAAAAATTAATCCTGCCTTCAATTATTAAATAAGTAAAAATTGTGAGAAATGTGAGCTAGCTAGAAATCTAAGGAGCACATGTTGTGTTTATGTTGCATGACAGAGATCAGAGTTTCAGAAATTACCGCATACAGTGTGAATCTACTCGCCGCCGGTCTGAAGAAGACATAAGCAGAGCAGATTGGAAATCTTGTCTCCAACCTCACTCCTATGCTGGGTGAAGAGTACTGAAGTGTAACAACGCTGGCTGATGTGCACTGAGATCTTTGTTGTAGCCCAGTGGGGTGGCCCTCACTCAGTGTGCTTGGTACCAGGGCAAGTTGGTCTTTTAAAAGAGGAAACGTGCCAGCCTTGGTCAGAGAATGCATGTGTGCTCTGACACTGGTTTTTTTTAGCATCTGTAACATGGAGTGTGTTATTGCGGGTTGCTCTTTTATCCTCAGCGTTAATCAGGTCAGGTCCGTGCAATCCCCCAAAGATGCTGTGACTCATGCGTTTGTGTTCTCACTGTAGCTCAGTTTATCATGGGTTGGAGTTCGATTCTCCTAATTGTTAACCTCTTTGGACACATTAACACCTGGATGGGATTAGTGCCCAGTACAAATGTCACTGCTGTCTACAGGAACCTTCATACTGGCTGCTTGAATGGAAGATCTTTGAGCTCTTACTATCTATTTTCTTGCATTGCCTTTTATTTTTTTCCTTCTTTTTTTTCATTGCTTGTAACTGTGTAAAGCTGGTAATGCATACACTGAGAACTACCAAGAGACCTCTTGTGAGCCTCATTAGGACAAGACTTAAAACTTCTTTGAGATTAATTGGAAGTCTGATCAACACAC
This sequence comes from Pterocles gutturalis, assembly GCF_000699245.1. Classification (NCBI taxonomy): domain Eukaryota; kingdom Metazoa; phylum Chordata; class Aves; order Pterocliformes; family Pteroclidae; genus Pterocles; species Pterocles gutturalis. Next base: position 77,931 of record NW_010120288.1, read on the forward strand.
CCCTCAGAAAAGAGCAGGAATTTTTGTTAAATCATTCTGCATTCGTGCTTAGGCGCCTGAGCTGCTGTTCATTGTTGTATCTGTCTGCCATTTGGCATTTTGCTTTGCTTAAAATTGATGAAAAGTAGTTTTAATGTATGTCAAAAAAAGTGTAGAATTCTTATGTACAGTAAAAAGTAAATGTATGGATAGTAGAGAGAGACTCGGAGTACGAGGAGTGCTGAGAGTCAGTTCTGTATGTGAACTTGTTTGGTGGGTTTTGGATGACAAAGCTGGTACCTGCTCCTTCCAGAAAGGAGTCACACCTATTTCATTCAAAAGTTCAAAATGAGTCATGTATCATCTGTAGTTCCCTGCAAGCAAAAGGCCTAGGAGGAAGAAAATCTACATATAGTGTTCTTGGAACGTCTATAACACATTATTTCTTCAGAAGCTTTGTACAAACATTGATTTATGAAGCTCATTGCTTTGCCAGGGTCACTTGACCCTTTATTTTCAGTTCTAGAGCTGATGCTGTTGTTGAATTGTACTGCCAAACACTCAGACTCGCAACACCCCATGGAAATAACATCCAGTGAACCATCAACCTGTTGGAGGACGATGTAGATTGTGTAAGATTTAGGGGGTTATTAGAACCACTGGAAACTGTACACAACTACTCTAACATCTAAGAGGAGGTAAAAGGACAACAGAATGGAATTTTTTTTCTATCTGCTCTCTGGGATGATGCTAATAACCCTCTTTTATTTTCATGAGGCCAGTTTTGTTAGAAATGCTATTCAAAGGGCACAGCTGGCAACAGCTGTTTGTAGTATGAAGTGTCTATTTCAGTGTGTTTAATCCTGTGGTGTCTTAAGAACATTACATATTCGAAGTGTATTTCTTTGTCATGCAGGCTATAAAGAGTAGTTAGCATCTCAGCAGAATGGCTGTTATTTATGTTTTGTTATTGTCATCCTTCTCCATGCCGGACAGACTGTATTGTACTAGATGTGCCCTGAATGAGAGCAAAGATATGTTCTGTCCTCAAAAAGCACTTACACTATAAATAAAAATTAAAAAAAAAAAAGGCTAAGAAAAAGGAAGAGTTGGGTCAGCAAACAAATGATAAAACTGCCAGGCAGAAGTCTTAGTATGGTAGCTCCGAAGCTGTTACCACCTTGCTTACAGGGCTGTGATAACAATCTCAAGGCAGTTGTATCAGCTCCTTTCACAAAGACATGCAGTGTTAGATCAAAAACTGATATCAAAGTGCTGCAGTTTTCTCTAGGAGTTTTAAATGTGAATGTTTGTACCCTAAGAATCCAGGCTTACTGAAGGTCCTTGGTCTGAACCAGTTGCAAACTCATGGAGCAGAGGGAGCGACAGTGTCTCCTTGGTGCATTGGCTGTTCTGACAAGAAGGAGGAGGGCTCTGCAGTGCTGGCCTCTGTGGTCAGGGGCTAATTTGCTGCTTAGTGACTTTTTTGCCAGCCTCGCCAGCACTCTGGGCTGGGCTCTCCCTCTTCCTGGGGTCAGGAGGAGACGCGCTCTGATCTCGGAGCAACCCTCAGGAAATGGCCGGACGAAGGCAAAGAGTCCTCAATGAATTTCCATGTTAGAGAAGACTCTGAAATCAATACCCCGGCCCAAATGAATGGAGCTATTCATTTCGGTGAGGTGTGGGTGGGGAGAGGCTGGGATCTAAAGGACCTGCCGGATTTTGTGAAGGCCCTGCACTGTTCCTGCAGTGTCTGTCTGACAGCCGTGGCCAGCCTCTTCCGCTGTAGGGATGTACGAGCCAGGCGTCGTCTAATTATAACGATACCTGCTTTCCTTCATCATCTCATCCCAGCTGGCTTTGCCGCCCTCGCTGATGCTGTGCCTGACCTCTTAGCCTTTTGTCTCCTTTCCCTCGCCCCCTCACTTGACTTACAAGCCCCGAGCAGCCCTCCCACTCACTGCAAGAGCCTCGCTCCTGTTTTCCCAAAACACTGGTCCTTCTCTGATCCGTTTGAGCACCGCTTTCTCTCTCACCTCTCCATTTCTTTCAACAAAGCATATTTACCCTCTGCCCCTTGCCTCACCCTGCCCTCTTGAGACCTCCAATCCATTAATGTCTATCACTTTTTTGTCACTCTCAGCATCCCCTCCCTGCTGTCTGCTCTCTTAAGTGACCTCAACTATTGCTTCCCTCCACTTCAGTCTTTCCGTGGTCCTCAGCTCTTTCTTCACTGTCTCCTCAGAAAATCTGCCCCATGAACCCACTCAGCCCAGTTTCACGACAACAGCTATCACCACATTGTGCTTGTCATCTTCCCTATTTGTTTTGTTTCTTTCTACTGATACGTACCCTGGCCATCACTTAAATTCAAGAAACACTTTCCTTGAACTGTCCTGTCACCCATCTCTCCTTCAGATCCTTTTCTGAAATCTCCTTGTGTTTTGAGACAAGCGACATTTAGGATAGAAAATGTACATTGTTCTTCTCAATGTCTTCATATATTTTATTCTTCTTTACCCTTTGTTATGTGTCAATTATTTTGGTGTGTTCCTTCACCTTTGAGTAACATATTGTTGCAACACAGTAAAATAACGGTGCATGGAAACACCCAGACAAGAGAGATGAACTCTCTTCAGCATTTCCTGCTGTCTGAACAGGAGGAAGACGCCGTACTTTACCCTCCTTCTAGGAAACACAATCTCCCCAATTTGTCTCTCGGCTTGACCATGTACAGCTGCTGTTGGTGGGGATCGCACACTGATTTTCCTCTAAATTCACCCCAATCTGTAATTCCCATAAGCACCTTCTGTGCTCTGCACAGTTTTGCTCAAAAATCTGTCTAAAAGGCTCTACATTGTCTTTTCCATTTTAGCAAGTGAATTAATACTGCCAGCAGCCGATGATTCCTGAAGAGGCGAGGCACTGCAGGGAATCGCTGTCTGTCGTGTCCCCAGTTGATTATTGTTTCAATATCCTCAAGACATTACCAAATTTGCTAACAGTATTTAACAGCCGGTCTAGGAAAAAATGCAATTTTCTCTCCCTGTGGTAGGTTTATTCAGAAGCATGGCAGCAGTCTGGAAAGGGTTAATGGGGGCTTGTCTACCTCCTAAACTGGGATGGGGCAGCTGGTCCAAGGCAGGAGGGTGTTTCGCTCAGGTTCCTCGGAGATGCAGCCCTGCAATGGGACAACCTGCTCAGGGCAGGGTGGGGGCTGCAGCGTGGGAGCCCACCTCTTAACCATAGCTAGCTTCAAACACTCCCGCATTTGCATTCAGCATTGCTTATGGCTTATTTTTATTCTGCTGTATTTGTCATGATTACACTTCCCTGACTCTTTACTATAGTAACTCTTCTGATTTATTAATTTAGGATGAGTTTCACAGTATCTCAAATACTTCTGCCAGGCCCTCAAAGTATCTCTTTCTTGCTCCCCTTGCTGGGATTTATACCAATTCCTTTTCATTTACCCTTAAGCAAATGTGTGTAGGATTTATGTGAGTTTTTAGACTTATTCAGAACCTTGAGTTTTTTGACTGCTATTTCCCAGACAGCTGTCATTAAGTTCCAACCTGGAGCTGGTTCAGGAGTTAATTCTTTTTTTTTCTTTTCTGAAAAACCTGTCCACAAATCTTTACAGCAAAGGGACTGAAAGAGCATGCCTCCTAGAAAGAGACTTAGTAGATGAACTTTGGTTTCGGTATTTGCTAGGAAAATTTATCTGAGCTGGCATGAAAACATAAATAATACGAAATTAAATTATATATTTGATACAATCATAAATTTGAAAATAATTTTTGCTTTCTACCTCTGAGGCTGGAGAAGCGAACAGCTAGAAATAACACTGAGTACGAGGACTGCAGAATAAGCTGTAGAGCTCCAGGAGGAAGTCTTGATTAAAGACATCGTTAAGCTCCAAGGAAAATGGAGGCTTGGAAAAATCTTTCAAAACTTGTAACCTGAGAATGTTTGCCTTTATGGAAGGGAAGGAAGATGGATGATGCTTGAACTGTGCCTGAAATAAAAGTGCCTTTACCCTTTCCTTCTGATTAAAGCTTTTAACATTTTCCTGAAATACTGTGATTGTGCTTAAACATTTATTTGCTTTTGAAACCTGACTAGTTTCAGGAGGTTCCCTGTCTTAATTATAGAAGATTTGTGCTCAGTTTCTCATCACTCTCCTGTATTATAAAAAAAGAAAGCTGGAGCCAATCTTGCTAACCTCTCAACCCAGGAATTGAGAAATCTCTCAAACTAGTAAAATGTTTCAAACAAACCAAGAGAAACTGATTTCAAAATGAGGAGGCTTAAATACCTCCCCTTTCAAAGCCACTCCTCGTGAAGATGCTGGTCCAGCTCTTTCCTCTCTGAGGCTCCATTCTAGTTGTGGCTTTGGCTGTTGTATTTTTGCACCTGCTTTTCTTCTTGATGTGCAATAACTTGAAGAGCTGAAAATAACTATGAGAGTACAGAAGATCGTGGAAAGGTCAAGCCTTCATTCACAAATCTCAGCTATATCTGCTTCTCCATTTTATATATTGTATACTTCACGGTGTTTGTCATACACATCTTCACATCACTAAAGAAAAATAACTACAGTCAGTCAAGATGTGATATCCCATCCCCAGTGGCCCTTACTGCTTCTTGCTTAGGTGATTAAAGGGTTTCCCCTCCCTTTCCCCCTGTAGACCTTCTCTTTGCCACCACTGCCTCCAGCCAGGAGGTGGGATGTGTCCCAGCCCAGACCATAGCAGTTGCTCTTTGAGCGAGCCCAGCCTCCTCACCGCCCTGAAAGCAGAGCACCTCCCAATCCCTCCCGCCTGCCAAGCGAGAGCATGGACTGAAAACTGCACCGGAGCAGAGAGGAAGCCCCTGTGTGTTGACTGTGACTGACATTGACATTGACTCTTTGCTCTCTGATTTAGTATTCTTACAAAAAAATCAAAATACAAAATAAACCAAAAGACCCCATGGCTGGCCTGGTACAAGTTCTGCTTTTTGTGTATTGCACAGAGCAGGCATATTCAGAGAGAGGAAAAATAAGGAGTCACATTCAGGTGCCAGTGAGTGGCAGCTTAACTGAAATATTTGTAGTAGCCCAGACAGTGATGATAGTGCTTACACTTTGATCAGCACCTTTTAATCTCTCCTATGACAAGTTAAAAAGATTTGTCTTCTTCATCTCCAGCTACTGGAGTTGGACCCAGTCTGGTGCCCAGATGACTGAAGTCTGGTGTCCTGTCAACTTTAAGGAAGTTTGGCTCCAAGACTACTTTGCTGTAACAGTCTAGGGAGTAGAAAAACAATACAGACTTTGGATGCATTTCATTTTGATCTCTGGGGATCCAACAGACTAGTCTTGACTGTGAATGTGGCCAAAAAAAACACATGCTGATCATATAGCTGATGTCCAAATCTACTCAGTGGCATCAAAGGGATATCTGCAAGGAAACAAGAAAGGAAGTAAATCTGAAAACAGCTCTGATACTTGTACACAACATCTGAAAGGGTTTGGCCCCGTTATGAACTGCTTACAGTTTTGCCCCTGCAGTCTGTGTGAGAGCAATCAGAAACAGTGGAGGAAAGCAAAAATCTAAGACCAAAGCAGAAAAACAGTTTGCCTAGGTCTAATGAACTGAAAATGGAAAGATTTAATTTCCACAAGCGTGTCTGCACTATGTGCATTAAGCATGTCAAAGACTGAATGGAACAGCACACACTGGAGGAAGACAGAGTAACTTAGTGGGCAGATTACCTACCTTCTCTTAAGAGTAATTGTAGTGACATTGGTGCACCTATACTCGAGTGACTTTACTCCCAGGTATTAAAATAACAGTAATTTCACAGGATTTCTTTCTTGAGGTTATTGTAAACATTGAATGGAGAATAGCAAAGCCTTACTTAGCAATCCTGAAAGGTGGGTATTAGCTGGATTGGGAAAAATAAATTATTTGTTTGTGGATGAATTACAAGAGAAACTATATATATTTAGCCACTGGTCAACAAATTATGGGGAAAGCAGCAACATGAATGTTCTTCAGAAACTTTTTTTTTTATTTCTAGGAGAGGACAGGGACTATCTAGGATCCTCAGACATTGACTGTCATTACCGTAGACTTCCTGTATTATATTCTTCTGGTCCGTAAGTGGCTGCAGAGCATAGAACTCACGTTCTCTCTCAAAATCATGTCAAATTGATCTGATTTCCTCCTAAGTCCAGATAATGTGCCTTGTAAGAGGAACAACCATTTGACCTTCCTTTGACTTTAGTAAGATATGTGACATTCTCAAGGGCAAAGATTTAATTGCCTGAAGGTGATGTTATGAATGAATGGGGCAAAACATCATCAGGGAATGATGATCAGTTGCCTGTTAAATGGGAGAATACGTAAAGCATAGCTGAGATTCGAGATACATCTTGTTCTGCTTGGTGGCTTTCATTACTAATGGTAGGCAGTTAGGCGATGGAGTAGAGAGAGTCCTTACCGCAATGACAGCAAGCCAGAGAGGGAGAGCAAGCGCTTCAGAGATGATCCAAATGATCTTGAAGAACTGCTGACGTGGTCTGGAGGAAGCAGGATGCTTTTCAGCAGGGACAAGGAAGAAGAAGAGCAGCACAGTGCCAGGAGTAACTGGCTGCAGGAACAGGGAGTGCAGAACTGGGAAGGGAGCGGTGTGCCGAGGGACGCCTACGTCATGCTCTGCATGAGTTCAGAGGGTGTTAGGTCCCTAACGCCGTGGGTTACTTGTGCATATTGTAGCTGCTTTGGGCTGTATTCTTAGAAGCGCTTAGGAACCCAACTTCAGCTGAAGTCAGTGAGAGTTTGACTCTTAAATGCTTTTTAAGAATCTGGATCCCTGTTTCTTGTCTGTACAATACAGAAGATAATACTTCCCTCCCTCACAAATGTACTGTTAGCATAAATGTTAGACTGTAAAGAATTAAGATGCTCCAGTAATGGGGATCATACAAATACTTTAGATAATTCTGTGATTCTCTTTCCTGCTTGCACCTCTCTGCATTTCAAATTAGACTAAAATTAATCCAATATAGCTTTCTTACATTTGTAGTATTTCTATTCAGGCATTTACATGCTTTACAGTGCTGCTTTTGGCACTTTTCTCCTTTAGGGCATGGCATGGAGTAGCACTGTCTGAGAATTGTGGATAAAATGGGACAGAAAAACTAAACGTGGATATCAAGAAGGTTTCCTCACAACAATAATCATTGGAAAATTGCAAGAATTTTCTCTTACATTTGATAGTCTGCTTTTCTTATGACTTCATAGAATATCTTGAGTTGGAAGAGACCCATAAGGATCATCGAGTCCAACTCCCAACTTGCGATAGATAATACAAATGTGGGATTCCCCTTCCCAAACGACTTCCAACTGAATCTCTAATAGCCACCATGTAGGAGTATGCATGTACATTTTTAAGCATCATTGGTTAAATCCTTGCTAGTTGCAAGCCTCATCTTAGGCTGCAAGAAATGCAGGTGTTACAGAAATATACAGGTGTATACATGTTCTTCGGTTATACAGAGAAAGGTTCAAGCAGTTTCATACATGGTTGTTAAGGAGGGTTTAAACCAGCAGAGGACACTCATTTGTCTAGTGAGAAGATCTAGTGAAGAGAACAAAATGGATGGACAGAAAGTCTGTCTTAAGTATTTCCCGAATGGAACCAGATAAATATTTAAGAGATGAATGAAAGAATCTGTGCAAAGCCAAGAGAAAATGCTACAAGAAGAGAAGCCTAAATCCATCTCCTCTTCTTTTGAGATCAGAAGAGTAGGGAGCTGGACTTGGAACATTTTGAAGTGCATTTTGAGTTATGGGACAGTTCAAATTTTGATCCCAGTGTCAGTTCTCCAACTGCTGGGGAGGGATGTAGGATGGTGATGGAGCTTGCTACGAAACAGCAGTGACAGCTTTTGGTAGGGGACCTACATAGCAGCATGACAAAAAGATTTTACTACCTCTGTGTCTTTTCTTCTGTTCATGACAGTTAACATCAGAAGCAAGGTGACCACTGATGACTAATGGTAGTGCTAGTAAAGTCCTGGTCTCAGTGGCCCCTTTAGTGCTTTCTGTTCCATGCAGGAGAAGCAGGTTGGACTGAATGAGAGAGGAATTTTATGTGCAGTTTTTGGCAGCAGAAGAGCAAGTGGAATGGCTGGATGTGCTTAAGTCTGGAGCCGGAGGGACTAAAGGGAGAGTGAGAGGGAGGGAGCAAAAAGGAAGCCGTGTCTGTTTGCTGCATGACTGAAGTGGTGTTGCCTGCAATACTCGAGCAGGAAAAGAGGTGTGTTTTGGACAGAAAAGTCAATATTTTTAGTCTTTTGGTTTTGAGGAGGGATAAGAAGACTGTAAATCTGGTGAAAGAACCGGGCTGCTTTGATGTGGAAGTTGTTCTGGTCTGTAGTGGGACTGGCATGTTTTTTAGTTTCCAAAAACAGCTTTAATAAATAAATGTTTTGAGGTGGCCTATGGAGAAAAAATATCTTCAGAATTTTAATACTCAAGAAGAGACAAGCCTGTGAGGACTCTTCAGATGCCCTTGGGTTGCTCTGTGCCTGTGCCTGGGCTCACTGCTAAGGCGGCAGTGGGCAGAAATCCAGGCAGAGCGCTTGTGGACTTTATGTTGCTGCTCTACCACACTCCAGTGCTGTTCCTCTGATGTCAGTTTGAGTTCAGTAGCGGCAGATCCAGCCACAAGTGAGCAAGCAGCAGACCACCAGAAGAGATAGGATGGCAGTTCACAAAAATATTGCTTTTAAAATTGTCCTAGTGCATGGAAAGCAGGAGAGTGTCATATACTGCACAGCTTCCCTCTCCATGAGTTATCACGGGAGAAAATTTGCGCCTCTTGCTTCTTCCAATCCCTGCCAGTTCACAAGAAGAGGAAACTCAGTGTGGGGATGGGATGCTGTTTCCATGACTGGAGTGCCATCACTGCAGTTGGGCTGTGCCCATGGAAAGGGAGCACTGCCTGTTCCTTATAAGACTGGAGAGTGTGTGTCCCCCGTTGATGCAAAGCTTGGCTCTGACGAGATGGGTGGTCTCAGTGGGGGCTTTTAACCTCTCTGCACTTTTGCTTCCCCCATGGATAAAATGGGGATAGTAACAATTAGCTGTTTCACAGAGGTACTGTGTTTTCATGTCCGTAGAGTGCTTTGAAGGGGTAAAGTACTTAGCGCTATTGAAGCTTTTCAAATGCAGCTGTATTTCACTGCCTGCGTAACAGAGTGATATATTGGTTTAAACACATTTTTGAAGCTCTTGATAATTAGGAAGTTGGGCAATGGCAATTAATGCTTTCAGACATGGTGTTGCTGCTCCTCTCCAAACTCTAGCTCATTTAAAATGCTAGCCCTATAATTTATTAGCAATATTTAATACCTCAGTGACCATAAAACTTAGTGTTTTATTACCACTGATTAACATACGTTTGATGTTCTGCCCAGTGTTACACAATCCAAAACAAATTACTCTCAGGAAGCTGGATATTATATAAATACAGAAAAGCAATAAATAATGCATTGGAGAAACATTTTTTTGTGGGTTCTAACATGCCACAATCTCTTCAAATGACTTAGACTTCTTAGGCAATTCCCCAGTCCTCCAGGAGCATTTGTACCACAGAACACACTTCACACCATGCTGCCTGCTACCCTTGCTGCTGGTTTGCTGGTGATTCCTGGCATCCTGTCAGCTTCTGACACCACGGGCTACTCATGCCCTACCAGAGGAAACCTGGAGTTGCTTGGTCAGAGTGTCTTCAGTTATGATAGTCTCCTTAATAAGCTACAGATGTGTGAGAAACAGAAAGGCTCTTTCATATTTCAGAATGCTTTATTGCCTCCTCTCAATCTGGCATGAAGAAAAAGAAGAAAAACTTCACAAATGCATTTATTTTTGGTTCTCTTGAGCACATTCAAGGTGCAGCTTGGATAAGAGTAAAGGATGAGGAGAGGGAAAGCTATTTGACTCAGAGATTACGAACTGTTCAGAATCAGATTTTTCTCAATTAGGTTTGATGCTGCTGCTGTGAAAGGTACCTGTTGAAAATCACAGCCTATCTGGTTAGATTTTCATTGACCGTGCCCAAAACATCTCTGCAAACATCAATGGTTTCATAGAGTCCAGCTAGGACTAAGAAATCCAAATGAGATATAACCAATTGCATCATTGATTTATGACTGTTTAACCCCACAGCTTATTTTTCTGATGACCAAATGTTCCACCTCTCCTAACACCAGAGCCCACATTAAAACCAAGTAGACGTGTCCAGCAAAAGCCCAGGCTCAGGTCAACAGTGTCTCCCTTCAATAGTGCAGACTTGGGCTTCCTCTTCTGTTTTTGAGGAGTAGAAACTGCATCTTGTAGAAAATTAGGATTTTGATTTGTTTAAAGTTGTCTCTTCATTGGGGGAAGAGGGATAAAATTGTTTCAACCAGATTGTGGTATTTATTATGAGAAAACAAGAAAGCAAGTATTACATTTGAGAACTATCCTTCTTCCTGTGGTGGAACAGATTTGTACCAAAGAGCCTTTGCTATGGACCAAGTTGATACTGCCCAGACACAAAATTAAATGTTGCTTGCCATGCTGAGGAATTTACTGTTTGCAACGTAGAAGTGGGAAGCAGAAGAAACAGTGAGATAATGGGACAAGTTTCTAGCTGCTGTAATTCAGCCCTGGCTCAAGCATGGTGAATGGCTTAATGGCTGCTTTCACACTTCTGCTCAGCCATACAGCATTTGGAAAAAGCATCAACCTCAAAAATGTACTGACTTCACACCCTCCCTTTTTCTTAAAACTTTCTCTTATACCCAAAATATTCCAGCGGCAGGAGGTTTAGACATTAGCCAAGTTGGGTCAATAATGGATATTTTGTTTCAGTGGTTGACTTAAAATTGGGTTACGTCAAACGAACCCACGTATTTTTCCTTTTGGTGGAACAGCAAAATGAGAAATTTCATGTTAGAGTCAACCTGGGCAATTTCATTCATCTGCAAACAAAAGGATTTATTTCAGATTTACTATTTAGCTTTCTTTCCTAGTCTTACATAGAACAACCTTTAAATGCAACTGACATTGCACAATGACAATTGAAATATTTTTTTTTTAAATGTTGAAAAAAAGCACTTTTGTCGTCTTTGAAATGAAAGTGTGAAACTTGTCAAGTTTTGTTCCCTGGCTTTTGAACGAAACTCAATTTCGGAAGGATTTACTAACAGAAGTGTTGCCTATCTGTTCATAAGCCATCTGATAAACCATTTCCAACACCAGACCTAAGCACTTCCCTCTTCATGGAGCTTTCTGGCAGATCAGTAGGCGAGAGCATAAACGTAGGTTTTGGAACCACGTTACAGACTATTTACCACACATCTTAAAGTTTTCACTTCTTCCTTCATATTGCAGCAATATAAAACAGTTTTGTGTTGTCACCAGGGAAAAGGGTTGAACTTCTGTCTTGCTGTGACCTTCCCGTGTGCGAAGTAGAGACCAGATGCTGCTAACGCAGCCTCGCAGACTTTGTATGGAAAACCTAATGCTCACACAAATGTAGGCAAGTTCAGCCTGACTTTTCGAGTCCTGGAGAGTATATTCTGAAGCTGACAAAAGCGAGGAGTTTTTGTTGCAGCCAGTGCTAAGGTAGAGGTCCAGCCAGTGCTAAGAAGGTCCAGCTCCTTCTCAGACTCAGCCCCAGCCCATCTGAGAGATTTTTCTCTGTAAAACTCTTCTTGTGAACATCTGGTAATTTCTCTTAGAAATATCAAGAATAAGGTTGTGAAAACACCAATTAAAAATTCACAAAGAATTGCTAGTGACTTGTTTAGCATTTGCTACGGCAGATGAGAGATTTGGGCGCCAAAAGATAAAAGGATTTTGACACTGTGATTTATATGTTAAGAAGCCTCCCCCCTCCCCCATTCTCTTTTTATTTTTTAAACTCCCCTTAGTCCTACTGCCCTGCAGCATTGCTTTTTGAGAGAGGCTAAAGCAACTTTGTTATTTTCTCATGAGTGCATGTCAGTGCCTGTTCCTTAATTCTACATCTGGCTTACGAGTATTCAGGTGACTCATTACTTTGTCTCCGTACTTAGTTTTTTCTCTTTCTTCATTTATCAACAACAACAACAACATTATGTGGGAAGCTTTCCTTTTTTTTTTTTTCCTTCTAGTCTACCAACCTGAAAAGCCATGTGAGTAGCCCTGAAGTGAGCAAATAATGAAATATTAGACAAGGTGGTGAGAGAAGATGAGATTGCCCTTTCACAGTAGTTGGTGATGGGTTAAGATCCCTGCTGCTGTTGTCTGGATTTATACTCATCCATGGAAACTAAGCACACTGCCGTTTATACTGGAGTGGCTTACTGTTCTTCCATCCCTCTGCCATGGCACAGATCTTTTCGTTCTTGTCACTCCTGATGCCTTAGACTAGGGTGCCCAAATTGCTGTCTGTAGGCTGTGAGAAATGGACCATGAAAATTCACGCAGCCACAGCTGCATCCTGCGACTCTTGTGAAACGGAGGCACAAGCTGCAGGAACTGTGCTTGGTCTAGGAACCCACGCTGGTCTCTTTCCTGCAGGAAAAGTTGCTGTAACTTATCTGTGAAAGCTGCATATACAACAACTTGTGAGAAGCATGTGCAGAGGAGATCTCATGATATGTGCGCTTTCCTTATCTCTGGAACAGGCATGACTGGAGAGGCTGGATCTTAGTAAGATGTTTGTGGCAGACAGGAATGATCATTTACTCTTTTTCTCTATATGAGCTCAAAGGGTCCAGCTGAGGCCAGAGTATGCTGCTGTAGCATGAGTATGTAATCCAAAACTGTCATCAGCTGCTAAGACAGTAAGCACGGCAGTCCCTGGCTTTGTGGGTCTTGAAATAAGTTATCTTTGCAAGGAAAAATCCATGTCTAAATTCAAAAGAACTGTTGTTCCCACTGTTGCAGGAAGTGTCCATTATCACCAGTGTGTTCAAACAACAAAGCTGAACTGAGCCTTCGTCAAAATTTGAACAGGACTTTTCTTGACAATTTGGAAACCGACTTTTTTTTTCCTTGGCTCTCTTTTTCATATCTCTGCTCTTGTTTGCTTAGGTAGGTACGGGTTTCTTGGAGCTCAGCAGCACTCAGTACCTAAGCCACTGAACTAAATTCTTGTTCAAAGTATAGGGAAAG
>NW_010120288.1:91142-150053 GCF_000699245.1 Pterocles gutturalis
GACTAATGCTCATTTCAGTCAGCAGCACTTAATGTAGGACATGTGTGTGTCTGGGAAGGCAATGGAAACCAGTGAGCTTTACGCCACGTCTTCTTTTCCCTTTCTTGTCTCAAAGCTACTTTGTGCCCAGCTGCACCAACCCCAAGGGTGCCTTTTGCTTGTACTCTGTGTGTTCCTGGTTGCTGCAACTTTCTGGTCTCCTGTGTAACATGTCCTAGGCTGGGAGAGTGACCAAAGAAATGTGACAAATCAAATGTATGATAGGCTCCTGAAGTCAGCGTTTAGCCAGCAATGTGGATGTATCTCAGACATTGGGGGCTAGGTACGTACTCCAGAAAAGTGTCAGCTGCCCACGCTGGGTAGCTATAGTCTTTTTAAAATATCTGATGATGTTGGCTACTGTTGAAGTCAGGCTACTCGTCAGATGTTTTATGGCTGTTCTTATGTGCATAAGTAGCAGATAGAGGTGGGGTGACTTGCTGAAAGCTCAATACAGAACCAGGATGGCACTTGGCTTCTAATCTGGAGCTTCCTGCTCCAAATACTCCAAAGCCTTCTACCAGGTGCAGTTTCTACTCTGGAACCCAATATATGGGTTTGCCTTGATTTTCCACTTGCCCATGATGCTACTGCCTCAAGGAGGTTCCAGGAGGTCCCCAGACCTGGCCTTAGCTGAGTGGCAAAGCTTCCTTGCCTGTGAGAACCTAAACAAAGTCAGACATCTCCCTGTTTCAGTTATTCAGTTATTCAAGGTAAAAGCTGTACGCAGGTTGCCTTTTGCGCATAAGAGCAACAAGGCTGCTGTTTGGTTTTGTACCTACCTGCAGGGATCTTACTGATGGTTTGCTCACCATCCTCTACCCAAATGAATCATGTGGGAAGTCACTTGGGAGAGTGAGGAGCAGACCAGGTGCTGACGTTATCTGTTCTTGATATCTCTTATGTACAAACATCAACAGAAAGAGGTTCTCCTGCAATGATGCTGGCAAGCAAATTAGCTTTGAACTGTGTGCCCACTCGGGAGAAAACAGAACTGTTCATTCCAAACATGGCTTGGCAGTATTGTTAAGGATGTATTTTATGTGTGAACCTTATGCGGTATTCTATACATAACACAGACATGGCTTTCCAGAAGTCTCTTCTTACAGGCACTGGGCTGCAGGCTATGTCTTCTCCCAGGTGCATTTTGCTTAATCTTATGAAATGCAATGTTCACACATGCTTGACAAAACCCTCTGTGCAAAAAAAAAAAAAAAAATCACCCCCTAAATCCAAACAAATACCTGTAAACAGAGGCAAAAAAAAAAAAAAAAAAAGTTAATTTGTCATGTGCAGCCCCAGTGCAATCACAGCGTACAAGTCAGAATGAAAACAAGTCTGGAGTCCCAGTCACCAGGGAATCTTGAGCTCATGCCAAGTCTCCTTCCTGTGCCCTCCATCATTGTGTGTGTTCCAGTATAAGACTGAGCATTGTTAAAAGACCTTCTAAGAGACAAACTCAGCCATAGTCTTGCAAAATGTGTTACTTCAGGGAGCTTGAGCTGCTATCCGGAATTGCCATCCATCATGGGATTTTTTAAGGAAGGCATTTTCATTCCATTTTTAGGGCGGATAAGCAACTCTTCTATCTCATTTGGCTTACAGTGCCACACAGACCGCTCATATCTGCCCTGTATTTTGCAGCCGTCCTAGGCAGTGCATTTTTAAACTCGATCTTGCAGTATGAAATACAGGAAGACATTGTCCTGGTTTTGGAGTAACTGCCAATATTTTTAACAAGGGGCTTCCACAAAAGAGGCTTCTAGATGTCTAACCTTGTGGGCAGAGCATCTGTATTCCCAGGGCGAAGGAGAGGCTTGGGCAACTTACTAATTTGTTTTCCCATTCAAACCAAAATGCTGCCTCATAACCCAATCAAGAAAGAAACAGCACCACCCAGCAAATAACTTTTGCTGCGAGTGTTCCTGCTGTGCTTTCAGAAGTCGATTGAGTATGTTGGTGCCAGAGTGCTTGGCTTGCCAAAGTCAGTAGGGTGACCAGAAAGACTTCAGGAAACGAGAGGTGGCTTCTTTCACCGAGTGTGAACTGGCCTATTGCAAAATGAATCTTCACTAGCTCTTTTGTGAACCCTTTGGCTAGATCTCCTCTTACATAGTTGACTAAGCAACTTCAGGAAGGAGGTGAGTGTGAGCAGTGTAGAGGAAGTTCTCCATTGATTTTTGGGCAAATTAAGCCAGTATATTCCATGTACCGTGTAGTAATTCACATGGAGCCGAGTTCTTCTTCACAGAAGTATGTTTTCAACACAAGCAACCATTTTCAGCCTATTTTATCACTTTTTTTTTCCCCTGAGAGCACATATCCATAAGTGCCTACTTCACTTGTAAGGGTAGAAAATGGATATGAGGGTAGATTTTGCACACCGAGTCAAAATGGTAGTATTATCCCTACTCATTAGCGAGGTAAGCCGTTGTTAATGCCTGCAGAAGCTTTCCAAGCTCAATTAAGTTGTACCACTGTAAAACAAATGTTTACAATAGGGCAAACTTCTTCAGCTCACATCCGGACAAAACCGACAGTGAGTAGTCGGCAGGCTGCCCATATTTAATTACATTATCCTCTGCCTGCAGTGTACCACAGGCCTCTGGAGGCAATCCAGGGCCATATTTATCTTGTTTATATTTGCTTGTAATTTTTCATGATTGATTGAAGTTTAGGGAAATCATTCTGTTTAAAATGATGCGGCTTTGGAAATAGATGCATTAGACTCTGTGCCCTGGCTTTTAGGAGTCGCACTTTGGTGAAGCTGCTCTGGAAGAAGAGGTGGAAGAGGTTCCTGTCATTTACACCAATACAGACACAATAGGTTTTGTTCCCTTAATCATCAGGTCTTGTTTTTGTGTGACCTCAATGGATCTTGCTCGAAGTTTAGCTGACATGAGAACAGGATCACCTTAGATGTATGTAGGCTTGAGGGAAAGATGGATGGCGTACAAATCCCAGGGGAGGGATAGACTGATGGGGACAATTCAGAGGGGGGAGAAGATGTTGCCACAGGCCCCAGCTATCTGTCCTTCTCAGTCTTGGGCTGCTCCTGAATCACCCCAAGAACTGTTAAAAGTAACAGCACCGGTGAGGGATTTCTGGTGACCACCACGTTCAGATCATGGTGTTCCCTTGTGATGAAAACTGAAGGATTTTGGAAACGGATTCCTGTGCTGCTGAGTTACCTGTATGAACAGGATGGGGCCAGAAGCTGGGGGTGGTAACCTGGATGGGGACTCCAGGCTAACTTGGCAATGAGACCTGTAATAAAGGGGGAAAGATAAGAAAGAATTACTGGTTTGAGTGGTAACTCAGCTGTGATGGTCTGGAGCGTGCCTCCCAATGAGCATATTGGTCCTTCATGGTTGACTCAGCAGAAAGATTCAAGACTAGACTTGCATACCAGCTGGAGTCTTTTTTTTTGCTGAATTTGGGATCTCCAAAGGCAAAGCAACAGTGGCTCTGAATAAGTAGCCGTTTTTAACCTCTGATTAATGACACCATTGTAACTTGACAGAAGTCATGTGCAGTTAAGCATCGTGGAATAGGTTGCTTCCATGTTTGAGTTGCATTATCATCCGTTATTCTGAACATACAATTTTTAAAACAGGAATTGGAAAAATGTAGATTTTTGTTTTCCTTCCTAGCCATTTTGAGGGCAAATTTTCTGGTATGGGCTCAGTCGATGTATCTATGAGAAAGTCTTCCTTCTGCCTATGTAAACCCAGTGAGAGAGTTCATGTGCTGGCACACAGAATCACCTGAATCGGATGCACTGGTGAGCTGCTCTGTGGTCATCGCTACCTGTCAGCAAGAACTGCAAACTCCTTGAAAGATGTGTCCCTCTTATACCATCCAAAATAGTCTTGTTCCATTTCTGTCCTTTCGTAGGTTAAATTGTCAAAAGGTGTAAGAAACCAGCTACAGGATTAAGAGGCAATTCCTGGCAGATTGTTATATGTCTGAATAGGTAAAGCTGTGATAGAAGAAAAAGAGCTTCTGAAACAAAGTTTGCCAAAAAGAAGGCTTCTAAGTGTTCAGCTGGAATCTGCCTCCGAACAGCTCTTGAAAATGAAGTTCTATAATGATCCTGAAATAAAGTTTCCAAAGTTGTACATCATTTTGTTTATGAGTAGCCTGAGGGAGAGAAATTCAAGAATCCCTTTCTGAGTTTCTCAGATTACCTGAATTTCATCATACGTAATAAGAAAATTATTTTGTATTCAATATAAAAGATGGTTTTCAACAGTTAGGACTTGCTATAACTTTATTATGCTATAACTTTAAAGTTTTATTGCATGTGAATGAGTTAGAATTCCATACTTGTTTTTTCTTAGATGAAGGATTTTGATGTTATTAGTATATATATTATAGTGCCATAGCACCAAGTCTTGCTTGCCAGAATCAGGGCATTGTATGTTGGTGCAAAATAAACACTTAAAAAAATAGATGCAGTCCCTCATGCAGGGGGTCAGCTTTGGCTGAATTCCACGTCAGCCTTCTGGGTGGGCTTCAGGAGGACTCTGAATGACACTTGGTCCATGCACTGATCCACTGCATGGAGACAGATTTTATTGCTTGATCATTAGCAGGTGTTCAGTTAGTAGTAGTCAGTAAGTAGTGCCCATGTGTCATCAACCCCAAAGAGATCCTGAGGTCAGTCAGAACAAAATTTGTTTAGATTTAAGTGTAGTGGTATATTCCAATAGCAGTTGCACAGAATATTTTTTTTAATATTTTTATTTATTTATTTATTTGAGTCCATCCCACCTCTTTGAACAAAAGTAAAGCCTTAGAACAGACTGTTGGGACGTGCACGTCCTTGCTCTGGAAGGACTGGACTTGCAAACCTTGAAGAGGCTATAGGGCTTCTGGAGCTCTCAAGCTCTGCGCAGGTACTATAGCAGTGCCACATACAGGTGGGTGCATATGCTGGCCAAACGGGACAATGGCAGTAAAACAAAAATACCAAGGGTAAACACCTCCTTGAAAAGGTGAAAAGTGGATTTAAACTATATGGCACAAATTAATCTTCCATATATCTTTATTTTTTGCTTCTCCATGGAGTTTTTCTAGCTGTCCTTCAGTATATTTGTGTGTCACTTGTGATCTTATACTGTTCGTGTTCATCAACTGATAAGGCTTTCCAGATTTCAAAACAAATCTCTTAAAACCTTACTGCAGAGGAAGCTGACTGTCTAGAAGGGATTTGGGATCTTATTTCAGATATCCAAAGGTCAGCAGGCAGAGGAGAGAAATTTCTACAGCTTTGAAGTAACTTTTGCAAATGCCCATTTGTCCTTAGGGATACACGTGCATCTTAGGTGCAGAAATACTTCAGCTGACTTGATATGAGCTAACTGGAAGTGGGACAGTGCACAGTAAAGCCAGACCACATCTGGCTCTGTAGGTCATATTTTACTATAGTTACGTCTGCTGAACTCGAGATAATGATCCTCGAGATCTCATGAGAGAAGAGTCTCTGGCTGTGGCTCATGTACATCACAGCTGAAGTACGTGGAGGAGTGCACACGCAGTAAATCAGATGTAGCTGAATTTACTAAGCAAGTGATGGCTCCAGCTTATTCACAGTAGGCACGGTTAGGTCCAGAAACAGCTGGTATGCTCCAACAATGGCTCTGTGGTGACAATACTTGTATCCAAAAGGTGTTGGAGGAGGTGTGTTGCTCTGAGGGGGCTGTAGATCTAGAAATCCCAGGAAAATCTCCACAGTGCACAAATTCTACTTTGGACAAGATTTCCAAGATCAAAAAAAGTGGATGTGTCCAGCAGAGTTACACGTTTTGTCCTAACTTCTTGGGCTATGGTGCATCTGGACCTGCATTAGCATGGTTGGGATTCAGGTTTGAATGCAGTGTAGGGCAGGAGGCGAGGGTGAAATATTTAATATCTCTGCATGTCATTGCCTTGTGTATGCTGGTCAGGTATCCACAGTAACCCCTGTTGGTTGAGAAACTGCATCCTAAGTCAGAGAGATACTTTTAAAACTCTACCTGAAGCCCACAGCTGTTACACTGATGAAAATAGTGTGGGCTGGATTTTGTTCTTCCTCTTGGTGTGCTCGTTTTCCCTCCTTTAATCTGCTGTAGATTTGCAGCAAGAGTCTGTTTTTATGCCCAGTTCTCCAGCTGGGAAGAATAAAACAAACAGAGGTCAAGTGACTAATTCAAACCCAAACAGTGCACCAGCCCTTCAGCTAAGGTTTAGAATGAGCTTAATGATTTTTAACTCCTTGCTGTGGCTGCTGCTTTGAACTGTTCCCAGCAGGCTGGCTGTCAGGTCCACCTGGCTACTGAGGACAACAACTGGCCTGTTTCTTGGCATTGAAACCATCGTAATACAAATTACCATAAACCCAGGGAAAAGTGTTTTCACTGGTGTATGGACAAGTACAGCACACAGTTCTGCATGGGTCTGTTATAAAAATCATCCTGGGGCCAGCATTTAGGGAGCGTGCTGCCTGCGATCAATCATCAAAAAAAGCAAAGTGTGTATACGTGGTGAATGTATGACTGATCCTTGAAACCGAGGTGGTTAATTGAAGGGTATTGTGACACATTCAGAAAGAAAACAGATACTGCCTGGTAAGCTGTTCTTTGAAACTGCAAAGGAGCAAGGAGGCAGAACTACGCCAAGAGGGTTAGAGGCTAGACAGCTGACTGAAGCCAATGTTGTTTGAATTAGAGCCGGGAAAACAATTGCCCTGTATGGCACCTTGCCCCTGTCCCTTCTGCAGGACCCTAGGGCTTGTTCCCATGTTCTTCCCGGGGCTCACTTCTCCCTCTTCTGTACATGGTGACCTGGAAGGGACAGGGATGAACAAAAACTTCTTCCCCTTGCAATGCTACTTGTTCCTCGTGGGTGGGGAGGGGGATGCTATTCCCTGCCTGCTCCTTGCAGTGAGCTCAGCACTGCAAGAGGGATGAGGAGCAGCTAGCAGGCTCTCTTCTCCCAGGTTGGCCAGCTGCATGGGGAGACAGAGACAATCCTTTACCAGGATTAGTTACTGTGAGGCCTTGGAGGGGAAAATGCCCCTAGCAAGAGGGCCTTCTGCATGACTCCCAGCAGAGGGTTGTGTCTAAGTGGCACAGCCTTGTCCGTAGCAACTTGTCTGTTCTAGTTTTATGTGACTCAACAACAGCGTTTCCACTGTTTCCCTTGCAAGACTCAAAAGAAAGCAGGTCTTACAGACCAGATAACCCTTCCTTATTCATGTGGAATAATCCCACTAAGAAGTCATTCATGGGTAAAGCAAAGAGAAGCTGTCCCTAAACCAGCTTTCTGCATATGTTTGAGCCAGTGGATTCCTGCCTGTACACTGTTGTGTTTGTGGAGCAGAACACACAGACTAGGAGCAGCCTGGGGTATGTGAATGTAACTTCTCAGCGATACGACCGAAATACCACCGCAAACAGCCCCCCAGTATTTTCCTGTGTTCTGCTTGAATGGAGAAACAGAGAAACAGGCCATGGCATGAATTCTGTTTGCACAAACAAGGAAAGCATCCCCCACCTACAACACAACAACATTCAGTAGGTGTTCAGACTGCACGAAACCACGAAGCCCTCTGTGCATGTTTTGGGTGATATAACCATCCATCTGAAGGAAACACATTTAACTCCTCTTTCCTCTTAGGAATGGTGAGGTCTGTGACTCACTGTGAGCCCTGAGCAAGAAAGATGTGTAATATACACATTTGAGTAAAGACTTTGCTGAGCTTGGACTATCAGGTTGTGAATGTAATAATAGTCCCAGGCTCTGGGGAGAGGCCCCTGAAGAACTGAAAGACAGGTGTCTTGTCAACCAGTTGACACAGCAGTTCCAACTTGTCCTTTGGCAATCTGCGCTTCCAACGAGGCAAGTGCAGTGGCCTCGATAACAGAAGAGGCTGCCTTTGGCACAGCTCTGTAGCTTTGAGCAAATACGCTCTCGTAGTGCAAAGGAATGCCAGGTAGATGATGTCAGAGATTAATTCAAAACCTGTTCCTGCTTGTATCGCAATCCTTCGGATAGATTGGGGTTGCGACGAGTGAGGCATGGTTTGATGGCTTGTCCAATGGGACAGCTTCAGGGGGCTGTGTGCAGCAGTCAGATGAGGAGTGACATGGGGAACAATGAGGAACCCCGCAAGCCTCATCAGCCAGTCTCCCTTAATAACATCTTGAAAGGATTAAATCTTTGGCTGGTTGCGCCTTACATTCAACCAAACAATGTGCTTGGAGACAGCACAGCGTGACAGTGACAGCTCAAATTAGTGTGCTTTTGGTGAAGCTCTTAAAATCACCAGAGTTAAAAGGAGATCATAGGGTCAGATGTGACAGTATCCAAAACTCTGCTAAGTTTCGTAGTTGAGAAAGAGCACAGACAGTTGCACTAACTGTTTGTGAGGAGAGCAAAATCACCTCAAGCCTTGTCTAGACAAAGTTTGAAAGTGATTTCCAAGATATCGATCAGTGTAGTCACTACGGGATTTGGATCAGGGTGTCTTGGGCATTTTAAAAAGAAATACTATTGAAGCTTTTGGTTATGTCAAGGATCTCAGTTAACTCCTTTAGGACTTTCTCAGCTGGTGTCAGTTCTGGGCCGTAGGATATAACATCAGGTCAGCACTTTAATGCCTGTGGTTTTTTTGGACATGATGATTAAGATAGCAAAAGTCTTAGCCACTCCGCTTGAGAATAACAGGATCGTGTCCCCAGGCGTTATGAGCAGGCAGCTCATTTTGCCATTTTAAAAATGGATTGAACTTGTTGGATGCTTTCTTGGCTGGCTGTCCTCTAACGCCAGTTGGAAACACAGGGCAGTGCTGACACCTTGGCAGTCTGTCTTGCTACCTGGCAGCACGAACAGACAAACCAAGGAAAAATTCCAGCAGCAAAGCTTGCAACGCCAATGGGACAGCACAGTCTGGGACCCCATCTGCAGCAGCAGTTTGCTCAGTGCACTTGTGTTTGAAGTTCTTACTGGCTTGCAAAAAAATTGTAAGATTTAGCAAAATATTTCACTTCTGCATTCACATGGATGTAACAAGAATTATTTTAAGAGAATCATGGGAGTGAATTGTGGCCTACATAAATCTCAAACGGACAACTGTATATGTTAACTATGGAAAAATTTGATTCCTGCAACAGTAGCAAAGTCTTCTCTGTAATTCATGCATAATTTTATCTGTTGCTATTAAATCCCTTGAATGAGGCATTCGAGACTTCATTCCTATTCATGACAGAGTTATATCAAGGCAGTAAGAGAAGTTGTCACAGATAACCAGAAGTATTCTCTGTTGCTGTGAGTGAGCACAGAGTTAAATGTAACTTGTCAAATATTTCTGGAAGTCTCTATGTCCTGGCAGCTCTATTGCCTTGAAACTCCCATGATAAAAGGTGGTGAAGTTCAGCACTTCTTTCCTTTTCCCGTGGTATAAAGCTGTGTTAGAAACTGAGCAAGCCATGGAATGTTTAAAATTCCTGTCTGGGTTTGGCACAAGGACTTAATGGATTGTCCCTATCAGTATGTGTGAGACTGATGCCAGTTGCAAAGATGCAGGAATCCAAGAAGGATGGCACAAGAGTCCTGGGCATGAGCATGCAAGATACATTCTCCCCCTGTGTAAAACTTGTGTGTCCACATCTTGAGTGCTGAGCACAGCTCTGGTGTCTGCAGCTGAAGAAGCGTATAGTGGAGTTAGAGAATGCCCAGAAAAGGATAACTGAAATGATTGAGGCAAGAGAGTGATTGTCTTGCAAGGAGAGATTAAAAATGCAGAGACTCTTCAGTTTGGAAACAAAAAGGCTGAAGAGGGATGTGATTGAGGTCTGTATCACATGAAGGTGACATATAAACTAAATTATGAACTGTTACTCAGCAAATCCTGTAATACTAGAACTAGGAAGCACTTTGTGAAACTAGTAGGAGAACATTTAAAAAACATGAAGTAATCTTGACAAGGCAGGTAATGGACTTTTGGACTTTCTTACCCCAGATGTTTTGGAGGCACAGAGTCAAGAGGTTCAAAGAGTGATTAGACAGATTCACAGACAAGAAGTCTATAAACAGATATTAGAAGGAACAGGCAGGGGTATATCCTCTAGCACTAACATCACTGCACCTCCTAAAGCAGTAAGAGGCAAAGGGACCACAGAAAGTGATTAGCATTACCTGCTTTCCCTGAATAGCATCACTTGGTGACCTGTGGTGTCCTTGTCAATGATCAGCTATTTGTATGCTTGAGCTAGGTCTAACTTCACAACAAGTTTTCCCTCAGGAATAACCCTGCTTATAACATGGTATGACTGATGTACCATGTTTCTCTGTGAGGCTTGCTCTGGGGCTACTTTGCCAACAAGATGCTCAAGTTCCTTGTCAGTTTTTGACTGAAGAATGGACCAACACAGGCAAGATACTGTAGTGGAACAGTGCTAGTCCTCCTTGATAAAATCCCTACTTTCAGGAAGTACTTGAGGGAATTAAAGTTCTTTCATAGGGGCTCTAGACTGCAAGGAGGTTCTTGCTGGAGGAATACCTCTGAACACTGCCACTGTGAAAACTTCACCTTGCAACTTCCAAAGGTCTTGCTGTCATGACCCCTGTACTCTAGAGATAGGACAGGATGGTATTGACCCTACTATACAGGGTGATGCAAAAAGGAAGGATTTAAGGTGTCTCCATTGGCAATTGCGATCCCTCAGCTGGATCTGACTTATAGTTTGCAGCCCTTTCCATTAGCCAATACATGTCACTACTATGGACATGTAGTAGAAGTCTCCTCATTTTGTTGCTGAAGAATATAATAATTGTTGCCCTTGGATCAGCAGACTTCTGGGCTTCTTGTGGATCTTTTTGTTTCCAGAAATGATTCTCACTGTCTTGGAATAAGTGTCTTGCTAAATAAAGACTGTCACAGATGGCCTCCCCAGCCTCAGCAGGGACTTGGGTGATTGGTCTTGGCTGATGATACCGATGTGGCTCAGTTCCCAAAGTTCTAGTAAGATTCTCAATTACAACTCTGATGACAAAGTGCTTGTAGGGGTTTCCAAAATATGATTTTCCTTTATACAGATCGGCATTTGTTCTGTGCAAAAGGCCTTTCCTGGGTGACTGCAAAGTAAGTTGCACTTAGGAAGGAGATACAAAAATCTCCCTTTGTCTCCCTCTCAGCTTGCCATCTCCAGAGGCAATTTCTCAACAAGCTGCTGAAGTTTCATTGTTCAGAAATAGATGCATTCCGATAGGCAATGCAGGTGACAATGGCCTTGTTAGATTGTTGATTTTCCTTGTGAAATTGAAATCTGTGGCCAATGACTCATGATGTAGTAGGCAAGAAATGTGCCCTTCGGCAAGACTACAATTTCACTGTATTTCTCCATGTGAGGCAAAGCAGGAACGATGAGCAATGTTATGATGACAAATGTCTTAGTCCCACGGAACTACAAAGGGAAGAGTCTGTTTCTGATTGGGACTGTCTATCTAGTTGGCTTCAAGATCATATAAAAGTCATGCATAAGAATCCCATGATACGGCTTGAATTCCTCAGTCTGTCCCAGAGTTTTCATCTCAAACTGTAGGAGGGCACCTTCATTTGTATCCCACAGGGGCAGAGCTTTTATTACGAATACTTGCTGCTTGAAGACACTGTTCACCTCTTAGTTGTTCCAGAAATTTTGCTGCTTGTCCCTATTCCTCAGCAGGATCCAGCCCTGATGATCAGAATTTTGATGGCATATTTGTGGAAAAGATTGCACAGACTTGAAGCAGCAAGCAAACATAACTTTTTCGTTGTCAGTACTTTGAGTTACAGCAGTCAATGGATGGCTGCCCTGCATTCCCCTGGCTGTTGCTGGATGAAGAAATGGGGGAAGGAACAGGATACAAATGATTATTTATTTTCCTTTTGTATAAATGAAAACCAGAGTGCCTCAGATAGATAGGCAGCAATGCCACACAAAACGGAGGTGCTCTTGTAATGCACACAAAGCATATATCTTCACCTGAGGGCAACGTGAAAACACTGTGCACCAAAGAATTGATTATTGCTTTTTTGGAACTAGAGCAACTCAAGTGTGAGCCTGCTAGAAATGCCTGTTGGAAACCTCTTTCTGACTAGAAACATTTAGAGATAATTTGTCACATTGATCTTTGCCATCAAGAGCCAAACGCTAGAGGAGATATTTTAACCTCTCACTTTCCAAAGGGACACCCAAAGGTGAGGAGAGAACTCCCAGGTTCAGCCCTTCCATGAACTTAAGAGGGACCTACCATGGGCTTCTGTCACCTTTCAGCCTCAAAACAGGGATGGAGCAAATGCAGGAAAACCTTGGCACATAAATACAAGGTGAAGTGGTTTGGTTCCTGCCTGGCACAGGACAACAGTCCAGCACACGTACGGCCACCAATCTAGTTATTTTCAGACAGTGAGAGAAGATCCATTAAAAAGAAGAAAAAGCTACTGTGAAAACACAGCCGGTGTGCAACAACCACCTTCTGGGCATGAGTTGCTTGGGAAAAAGCACAGGAGTGACTCTACTTACTGACTCTCTAGCCTGCCTAACCCTCTCTCCATACTGACACGTTGGTGCACCGGAAAAGCGTGGGGGATGACGCTGACAGAGGAAATAGCAGCAGAAAAAGCACACACGTTATTTATGCAGAAAGACTAGGCTCTCAAAGCTACAAAACAGGCTAATTGTTTAATTTAATGGGAAATTGTGGGAGAAAATGCTTATTGAGGTAAATTGCCACTGGGAGAACAAATTTAGAAATTTCTTAAGTGCTTTGCAAATCTGTCTGATGCTGAAATACAGCTTTGGAGCCTAATTTGAAGATACCCATTTATCTTGACCTGAAAGAAGAGTTACCAGACAATACCTAAAGCACCTGAAGAAAAGCCTTGGGGAAGCTTGTGTGCATTAATTTTGGGTAGTGCGGTTTTACAACAGGATGCCACAGCCAGTTCTGGTCTGCACCTGACAGCCGTCAGGTGCTCTCCTCCCAGATACCCACAAAGTTGTTTCTTCAGCTTTTGTCCCTGATGCATTTCCCAAGTGGTAGGAAAAAGTTATGATTAGATGGGGTAAAAGTTTGTCTCCCACACTCCTGAGAGATGATTTTTTTAAAGGAAGATGTGGCAGGAAGTTTCCCAGTAGCTCACTCTAATGATTTTTGTCCAGTGTCTAGTGGTGTTTGTTTATTCTAAGCAGTATTACTTTCATCTGCTTAAAGGATGTAATAAAAACCTCTTAAAATTATTATGGGAACATCTACCTTGATTAGCTCTTGGCAGGTAGGACCGTTGTCACTCCCCCAAACATGTCCCCCATGAGCAGTGCAATATTTAATCATTAAAGCCACAAGAAATATCTCACATTACTCAAATAAGACGGTACTTTCCATTTTAGTTTACCTCAGGCAAATTAAACGGGCCCCCTTGAAACAGTGACAAGAAGAGTTATAGGAGCTTAGCACCAGACACCAATTACGATTTGAGAACTAAATGCCATAATTAACAAGACGTATACTTTAATCTAAAGCAACTCAAATATGCGGCTGGATGAAGAAAAAAGGTAAGGGCAAACTCTGCAATTATAATAAATCGGTGTAGTGAGGAAGTGTGTACCTTTGAGGTATATTCTTTTATTCTGCAATCAACTTTCAAGTGTTTTGCTAAATACCACCCCCTTCCACACACACATACAAGGACTTCCTTGCACTCTCATGAATAAGTATTTACTTCCACAGACACTTTTCCTCCCAGCTGGGGATGATAGGTGTGCCAGGAGCTGTGCATGGCAGTTTTCCCCCTGACTATGGACTTCTCGCAGATGCTCTGTACTGGCCCAGTTCTGCCTTTGGGAAGGGCAGCAGGAGCAGTATTCGTACACGGCGCTTGGCACAGTGCTGGAGCAGTGCTGAGTGCTGCTGAAAATCTCATCACAAACTTCTCCAGCACAAAGGAAGCTTCAAAGAAATGCAATTTCTCACTAATACATAAGTAACATATAATTGTATACTTTACATTGCTATCTGATAAATAAAATCATGCTCCTATTTTTCCTTTAAGATGTTTAAAGGACAGCGTAATGCATCCTTTCAAGAGCCTTATTTATACAAACCTCTGCTTTGGCCATATTTCTGCTGTCTGCAGTAGACTTTTAGGATGTATTAATAATAAACCACCTTGAATTCCTTCACACTCTAGCTAACAAGATACGTGAGAATTTGTTTGCTTTTTAAGACAGAACAGTAGCCTCTTCTAATTTAGAAAATCATGTGCCAGAACCAGACAAGTGAAGAGGAAAGGAGAAGGGACTGTTAAAAGTGGAGCTTTGTGAGTATGAGATGAATGTGTCAAGGTTAAAGTATTCCTCTAATCCTGGAGTCAGGAAGGAAAGCTGCAGCTAATAAAGTCCATCCATGCAGTTTTATTCACTTGCATGCACTTTACTAAAGGAAGAGGTACAGTCTGGAGACCAATTACAAATCACTCGTCTGATTCTTTTAATCCTTTTATTTCCATATCTAATCAAAATAAAGATTTTTTTCCCCCTACATCTAAGGAAAGAAAAAAAATCCTTAAATTTATGTGCAATGCATTGCTTTCTGTTATTGACATGCCACCTCATATTTTATTCTGAAGCTTTTTGGTTCCTCTGGCTATCAGTTTCTTGTGGCTACGCATGAGTCTAGATTTGGGTTTGTTCAGCATTGCTTTTTGATAGTTTGACATGGTTTGGAAAAATTGGGACCATAGACCTCAATTCTATTAGAGAGACCCTGCTTTAGATTGCCCCTTGGCAATCCCCCTGAAACCAGGATAAACAGATGCACAGCAGGAGACAGAACCGGTCCCTTGGTATTTTCTGGTTATGCAAATATGTTTCCGTTTGCAAAATACTGTGGTGTTTTCTAAAAATTTGGAGATGAATTGTGGTACAGTTGTACCCACAGTTTCAGCGATAGGCCATCAGAGACAGCATGAGGACTTGCAGTATTTAGAGTAAGAGCAGCGGAGAACGCTGCACTGCTGAGGATCCACCTTCGACAGATCTGGGAATGGGACATGGGACAAGGCAAGGGGGGGGGTCTCCTCCCTCACCTAGGGGTGTTTCCTATTGCTGGTCATCAGGAAATGCAGTGAATGGTTCAGAAGCTTGAAGCAGTTTATTCAGCACTGTGATGAAGGACAGAGAAGGTTAAAAACAGAGTAACCACAGGTCAAGGGAATTTGAGTGCCATAGTCTGCCAAAGCCTCAGCATATGCGATAGTGTTTGGACATTGACAGAGATTTGCTAAAGAAGTTCCTGTCTTGATTGTAAAAAGATGGAGCGCTTAATTGACACTCTAACTCATTACAGATATATATCCTCATTAAGAATATATATGCTCAGAAGGATATACAATATTGTTCTCCATTTTAGAAACTCGCTCTCTGCCTTTTGTTGGTCTTTTGAGTGATCTTTTCATATATATTTTGTTCTACCCAGACCTAACTAATAGCCTGTATTCTTGGTAGTGCTGCGTGAGTGAACATGACAGTTACTTCTGGCATTCAGTGTAGTAGAACACGTATTTTATTCTCTAATCATTATGTTCCAGATGCAAGAAATGCCCCACATCAATGAAGTGAGCTTCAGCGTGAGTCTGCTGTGCAGGTGCTAACTCTGCAAGCTCTTTCTGCGCCTTATCGCTCCTTCCCTCCCCGTTGTTCTCTCACTCCGCGGCTCTGTGCCTACCGCTGCTGCTCAGCAATGAGAATGAAGTGGGTGCCTGCGAGACACCAAACCCTGCAGTCTGACTGTTGCGCTGCTGGTGATAAGATGTAAGCAGCGATTGCATAACTCTGCCAGCAAAGGAGTCTAGCTGCGAGTGAGATACTCAGAGCAGAGCTCACAGGGTTTGATCCTGTCCCCAGATAGGGAGAGCCCCATCGATGCGGAGCGCCTTATCAGATCAACCACCTGATTTTACAAGATCTGCAGAGTGCTGTGCCCTTAAGCTAAGGCAGATGCTGAGCGCTGGGTAGGCGTTGCGCTTTCATTCAGTGATGGTGTAATTTCTTCGTACCTTCTGCTGTCACTTAGACGCTGTGCCTCCTGTCAGAGGGACTCACTGGAATGCCACACCAGTTTCCACTGCTGACTGGGGTCTCTTGAGAATTCTCTATTGAGAATTACCTGATTGTTGTGTGTTAGCAAGAAAAAGTCAGACAAGGTCTGTTTGGACACTCAGGAAGGAAACCAAGGTGCAAAAAGGCTTGTGTGTACCTTGTAGTCATGCAGTGGCCAGCTGTCTGCTCTGGGATCTTGGACTTATCACAACTTGCTTTATATGGCCAGGAACAGAGAATAAACGATTATTTAAGTGATG
Source organism: Pterocles gutturalis (assembly GCF_000699245.1). Taxonomy (NCBI): domain Eukaryota; kingdom Metazoa; phylum Chordata; class Aves; order Pterocliformes; family Pteroclidae; genus Pterocles; species Pterocles gutturalis. The sequence continues at coordinate 107,569 of NW_010120288.1, forward strand.
TGTGTATGGAGATAATGAGCAGCACTGACTGCTGCTTAAAGCTCTTGCACCGTGGTTTGCTCAAATGTCTGGAGAATCATCCACTCCTGATATTTACCAGGTTTTTTTGCTATTTCTCTTTGCAGTATCATAGTAACTCAAACATTCCATGAGGCTGGTCCACCAGTTGAATTGGGTTTGCAGGAATTGTCAGCACTACTGAGCTTACCCACTTGTACAGGAATATTGAACATCTTTAAGTTCTGAAAGTATTTATACTCCTTACTGTTCCCTTTGATTTTCCCACTTCTGTGACAAATATAAACCTTTCCTCGATTTGGCATTACTAGTCTAGGATAATGTTACTGAAACCCGTTGACCGGTCACTCTTTGTGTGCTTATATTTCTAACGTGTATTTCCCATTTAGAGAGAGAAGTTTGCAGGAAAAAAAAGAAAATGCACCTGGCTGGTTACGTCTGAATTTGTAGCCTGCTCTGCCACTTGCAGGAATAAATCTGGTATGGTTGTGGATGAGTTTCAAAACCATGTAGTGGATCTGTTCCTTTTGGAAGAGATGTGCCTAAATTCACCCGACTGGCTTGATGTTCTCAATCCGCATCTTGAAGCATTTACAAAAGGCGGTGGAGTTGGAGTTCCTGGTCACTCCTTTCATTCTAAGTCATCTCTTGACAAAGGTTTCTAGGCACCCAAGCTGCTTTTGCAAGTGAAGTGAGGATCTAAAGCCATTTAGACGTCTTCACTCTCCGTCAAGTAACCAGGCAACAGGGGCTGAGCAGCCCAGAGCGGTCTGCATGTGGGGCAACAGCTCTCTGCAAACCTTCCCTGTGCTGCTGCGTCCCTGCCATTTCTGCCCTCGCTCTCAAGCACCTGGGTTGCGTCTCTGTGCGGGACCACGTCAAAATGCTTTCCTAGTCCATCGGGTCAGCTGTGGGAGGCACTGTGAAGGGCATTGGCATGCTCACGTGATTTTTGTCTGCATTGCAGGGGTGTGATTCTAGAGCAGTGAAGCTCAAAGTGTCTACAAGTTGCAGTGCTTGGAATAAGACTTCTGTGTTTAAATCATTATGTGCACTTGAAAAACTTGGCTTTTGCTCTTAATTGTTAGAATTTCCAGCATATTTTTGAATTTGGCATGATTTCTTTCCTTTGTGTGCATGAAATTCTTGCCCATATCTCTCCATGTATCTCTATTTATACACATGCTACAAATAAAGGCAGATTTGAGGGCAAACACTGGAAAATATTGCCTGAGGATTTACGCTGAGATTGTAATATGTTGCTTGAAGGCTCTGGACAATATTGCTTGAACAAAGGAACTCTTTTAATCCCAAAGGGTTTGTTTACTGTAACGACTCTCAAACCCAATCAATATTTGTTTTATTAACCTGTTGGGTGGATTCAGTTTAAAGTCTTACTGTAGTTTGTTTGAAGTGGTTTGCACTTGGAAGCTCTGTGAGAGGTAAACAATGCTGAGAGTCACAGCAACAGTGGCCCATTGTATTGAGCTATTCCCTTTTGTGCAGAGACTGTTGACCACTTGTGTTGTTTTTCAGGATATCAGCATATGCTTCTTTCCTGACACAACCTCAAGCATTCAAAAATCCCAAAGGTTGGTAAATATTTATCCAGAGATGCTCTAAAAATATTTTTCTCGCAAGTTTTTGCTGGCCGTGCTGTGCAGTTTTCTTCTCTTTTAATATTGTGGCACAGATGCACGAGGAGGTGAACAAGATCATTGTTCACGAACATCAAGAGCAATGCAGCTGCACCTAATTATATTAAATCATAGGATGACGCACCATTTTTGACATACACAGCTTCTCTTTATTGTAAATTAATTACCCTGAGAATCCATTTTCATTAGTTAGAACATTAATGTTTTGCCTCTTTATGTTTTGCATTATTTAGAATCATCATGGGCTGAGTTGTTTATTTACATAATTAGCTCCATATGCCTTTACTACGTTCAACATATGGTTGCAAGTATGTGGAACTCCTGTTCCTTTAAGAAGCTGTGCTGGCCCTGAAGGCAAGCCTGGAAGATCTCCTCTGGGCATCTTCACGAGCCTACAGCCTCCACCACCTTGAGCGGTGATGTGGCAGCCACTTTGGACTTCAAGTATACCTTTCCTCTTTAATTTGGATTTAAAAAAAAGAAGCTATCTGTGCCTGCAATTGCCAGTGATAGCAATGCTCACCAGTGTGAGGTTGCGTGGAGAGGACCAAACCATTCTGCAAACCCCTGGTATTGTCTCAGCTGCAAGGGAGCAGCCTGCTCAAAAGCCGGCTGTGGCCTCAATTCGTCAGGATTTTGAGGCATCTGTAGTCCTGCCAGACTTTCATGCTCAAAAATCCTGAGCTACCCTCCAACATAATGTGAGGTTGATGGCAAAATCATGAGATTTAAAAAAAAAAAAAAAATCAGTTCTGGATTCTTTTATTTGCCCTTTGATGTTCAAGCCCTTGGTGGTTCCCATTTCCAAGCTTTTGTCTGAGAATATGAACACTAGAAACTTTGCTTTAAATGAAAGCTGAGAATAATCCAAAATTACATGATCCCTGGGACCTATAGCCTTGACCTTCCCCTATATCCCAGATTTGAATATCACCGTGTTTGAAATCCCGGCTTGTGGTCACTCTTTGGTTGTCTCCATCAGTGCTGCTGCGGGTGTGCCTCATAAAGCCGCCATCCCGCTCCTCTGATCCTCCATCTGCTCCTCAGCTGATCACCGAGGGGATGAAGCCTACGTGCTCCGAGCCGGGGCAGGGAAGTGCCGAGTGGAGGAATAAAGCAGCAGCGGGTTTGTAACTAAAAACTGCAGACCTGTGTGCAGAAAACGTGTGAAAGGGAAATATTAAAAAGGGGGCAGGCAAAGGTTAAAGAGAAGGAACAGGCAACCTCAACATGGTTAGGTGGAAGAGGGACCCGCTGTCTTCTTTGGTTTTTACTTTCTTTCTGGGAAGCAGCACTAAAGCAGCCTTGCTCTGCTTTTGGTATTTTCTACATCGTTATCAGAGTTTCCACGTGTGCCTGCGGAGTGAATGATAGTACCCCAGCGCTGGCAGTGCCTAAGCTGTCAGGCTGAGTTTAGACATTAAATATAATTTGGGAGCACGGTTCCCTAGTGAATGCTTCAAAACAGTGAAGGGTACTTAAAGGTGTGTTAGTCAGGGGGCATAAAATTCCTCTGTAGCTGCTGCTTCCCTCTGATTTTATATTCTGTTTCATGAAAATACTAACTGTGAGAGCCCCAGATCTGCAACACGTGTTCCGGGTAGTTGGAAAAGGAGCTCGGTGCAGCCAGGAGAGCTGTGCCAGCCATCCTGTCAGTAGCAGAGCCCTGCTCTGTTATTTACCTATTTTATTCCCCAAACCCTCAGGGAACTGGGAAGAATTACTGCCCCTTTCCGAAGGATGCTGACACTTAGGCAGATTAAAGACCTTGCTCAAGGCTGCACACAGAGTCTGTACTTAACCTGACAAATGAACTTAAGCCTCCTGAGTCCTAATCCGGAGCCTATTCTATATGAGCAAAGATAACTAACCTGAGCTCTTGAACCGTGTGTGGTGTGAGAGCACTTGGGCAGGGCTGGCAGGAGAAGGCAGCAGCCCATGGCCCCGGATGGTGGGATACTGGTACGGACTGGCCAGAGTGGGCTGACGGCTCAGGGGTGAGGTGGGCTAGTGTTGGGGTGGCTGGCTTTGCCCCCCAGGTGGTAAAGTGGTGGAAAGTGCAGGGAGCCGTCATGTTCGGCATTTAGAGTTTGCCCAGGGTTTGCCATCTGCTGCCCTGGTGAATGGCATTATCTCAGCCAGGGACCTGGGACGTGAGTAGTGCCCCAGCTGTGTTCTCGCTCCATATCGCAGTGTAACATAAGCATGATATTCACAGAGAAGAGACATAGGAGTGTGGGTTAGAAAGCAGCTGGGGTTGACTCTAGGTACAGTCTTTGTGTCTTGTAGCCCTGCCCCTAAAAGAGTTGAATATGCAGTTAGCAAACACAGTAAGTCATGCCACACTGCTCTGAAATGGATTTTCCATCCTGTACTTACCTTATGTATGAATGTTGGGCAAATTTACCCCATCTCTGATTACAGTGAAGTTACAAAGTGTACATACCTTCTTCTCCTCCTCCTTCAACGTGTGCTTCATCCTTGAGCTTCCATTCTGATCCCCTTTTGCTGCCCAGGGTTTAGTTCCCTTGCACTGTTGCAGTGGGTTTGCAGGCTTGGCTGATGTGCTGCTGCAAAGCTCCATAGCAAAGCATCCTGCGTATGGCCAATACGATTCACATTGTGTAAGTGAACCCGCTCTAACAGCTTCAAGTAATTGGTAATTGCCCTCAGGCTCTGCCCCTTCAAGTGTCTGCCACCCCAGTGACTACACTAAGGCATATCAAGCATGATCTGTGGTACACGTTGGCCAGAAGACATGGTCCTGGGCTAGGTGTTGCTGTTGATCATGGGCCATCCCACATCTACTCAGAGAGACAACATCCCAGTGGACTGTAGCATTAAATCCTCTGTCTGCAATTATACTGAATGCCATTCATTTTGGACAACGCACAAGAATGGTTTTTGTTATTCATTACCACGTCCTCTGAGGATTTGCCTTTTTTTTTTTTCTCTCTTTCTTCTGGTGATTGTTCTAAAACCCTTGAATCTTTAATTAGAATGAAAACTTGCTTTATTGCTCAAGAGTCTCAACAATATAGCAGTTTGGATGAAATGCTCGCAGCCCAGACACAGCTCAGCATGCTCCCTTCTGCACTCTTCTCACCCCACTGCTCTCCCATGTGCTATGCATGTGTCTGCTCTTCTTGCCCCCCGTAAATAAACTCAGTCCCAAGACTTCCACGCAGAGAGATGCCATACAACCCCCACCGCATGTCCAGTTACCTTCTCCAGCTCCAGCTTGCTCCTTTTTCTTTGTAATTGTATTCTTTCTTCTTACCCATCCTTTCCCTAATGCCTCCTGCACTGTTGTCCTGATGCTGAGATCCTGACACTGTGATTACCACGGTGGGAAAACAGCCCAGCACTTACTTCTTGGTGTCTGGGTATTTCTCCTGGCTGGAGCTGTAAGAAGGGAATGTCTTGAACACTGACTTGTTTTGGACTTCCAGAAAGAAACACTTTTCCAATGGACTTGAGCTCAGGGTTGTGAACCTCTGCGTAAATTAGTGGTTTAACAAAATAATGATCTTTAGTGAAAGCATATAAAATATTTTTCTTTTTGGTAAGGTTACTTCAGTAATTCTATGTCACTTCATCACCCAGCCTCTAAGAAAGTTCTAAAGCAGGCGATAGTCCCTGGCTCTATAGGCCACTTAGCTCTTCTCCACTGACACATAAGGATTGTATGTTGATCAGATACTTTTTTTCCCTTCTAGTAAAAAGTTTAAACAAAGATTACTTTATTCCTGTTTTCTGCTTTCTCAATATTTTTTGTCCAGGGCTTAAGTGGGAATAGTTTTCCAAAAAAAGAAGAAAAAAAGAAGTGTGATTGAGTACAAGCTCCTGTTTAAACAGGATACATTTCAGGCTGCCAGGACTTTTACAGAACTAAATATAAGGATCTTAACTGAAAAGGAAAATTGATTTAATATCTTGACACAGCCTTTTTTATTATTTATTTTTATAAGGGACTATTCATGTGTGTGCATGATTTCTTAGCCTTACATACGTGACATGCTTTTTGCATCTATAAATAATCACGTTAGCACATGCAGGGCATTGGTTTTACGGGTGATACCAAGTCATACAGTTGTTGCAAAAGGGCAAGTCAGATGCCTGGCTCTTTTTTTTCTTTTTTTTTTTTTTTTTTTTTTTCCATGTAATCCGTGTGTTTCAAAAGCTGCTTTGTTGTTGAAGAGACGGCCGGAAAAAAAACCTCAGCAGCTCGTATTTCGTGTAACCGGGCTTTCACTGTCTCAGCATCGAGCAGAAAGATGAGTCTGCTCATGATGTTTGCCCACCTTGGCCCGTGTTTGCCTAATATATATATGAAAGGGATTCTGTTATCATCAGCCAGGCATTCCGGAGGAAACACTTTCCGAGCCACAGCCTAGGGAGGGGAGCGGCAGGGGCATGGGGGGATGCTGGCTCCCACCCCGCTGCCGCCAGCCCCGCCGCCGGGGTGGCTCCGTCTCTCCAGCACCGCCTAGCGGGACCCCCCTGGGTGCCGGGGGGGGGCTTGAGATTGAGGGGTACACTCCGGTGGTCTTACCAAAAAAGCATGGATATGTTCCTCCTCGTTGATCGTAATTTTTCCAGTCTGCGTTGGTATGTGCTCTGCTTGATCACGGCTATCGCTAGATAGCAGGGCTGGCGAGTGCTTCCTCTCGGCTTTTTACTACTGTTCTGCACGAGCTGGGAAAACCGCCGAGCTTATTTTTGCTCTGGCTTTCCCATCTGTGCAACACGTGCCGTGGTTGAGTAAGGTTAATAGGAGGCATAAATAATCCCTAAATAAAGGCAAATGACCAAGAAATCCTGAACTCAGATCTTCTGATAAAGTTTTGCTACTTAACATCTGAATTGCTCTTGGCTTTCGGTGTGGCTTTGCCAGCCCGCTCACCGCACAGCGAGCCGAGGGCTGTGCTGGCATCCCGGGGGAGCTGTGCTGCATGTGCCCTGGCCAGAGCAGAGGGTGTTTATTTCGAGTTAAAAAGTTAACATTTGGCAGGTGGGAAGGGGAGATGAAGGAAACAGATTGGGGCAGGATGCTTCTGGAGCAGAGCAGATAGGTTGCAGAAAGATGTGAGGGAGCAGCTCGCCTGGCTTCCGACAGGATAGGACAGAGGTGCTAGGAATACGCCCCAGGCTGTGACTCCAGAAGCAGAGGTGCTTCAAAGCAGAAACTGTCTCAAAATTGAAGCAGGATTTCCCCCTGCATTAACTGACGGGCAATAATGCCTGAAATTCTTTGCAGAATAAAACCTAGCTGACAGATTTATGCCGGAGCTGCTTTGGTTGCTCTGGGCAGGAGGCAAGGCTGCCCCATGGGAACGTTTGATGCGGACTGTGTGCCCAGCATCCCGCGACAGGAGTGCAAAAATTGTCATGCTGATGTTCCACTGCAGGAAGCTGCTAGTTTCAAAGAAAAATCATAGTCACCGGGTATTTGCATAAGGTAGAGATCAGAGACCTTCTGGCGAGCAAAAGGAGAAATGTCTTTCCTTTTTAGCAGCACTTGCTGATCAACTAGTGTGTTGGATTTTCAGTCATAGCTCAAAGAGACCCTCCCAGTGAACCATGTCAGCCTGTTAATAACATGAAGAAGATGTGTTCTAATAGACTGGTCATAACTGGGTCCTTCAATACAGCCAAAGGCCCTCAGGTTGTGATTAGAAACCTGTAAAACCCCACCACCTTCAACTGCAATTGTGCCACTTTTCTGTCCTGCATCTCCTAAGAAAGGAACAACAATTCAGATTTTCTTTCAAGTCTCATAAAATTTCAGTTTTCAGTCTGTATTATTAGAAACAGGGGTTGGAGTTTAACCACTGGACAGATATGGTTGTGAACAAGTCAAACTTCCCCACAGACGTGCCTTAGCTCTCACCCATTCTCCGAGGCAGGCTCCGCGCTGGGTCTTGGCTGCCCCAGCAGTGACCATGTCTGGTAGCATCAGGTGCCACATGAGATGCACACCTCTCTGAATTCGTGTTCCAGAGGGCACCAGGCAGATGCGAGAAATCAATGTTTGATCTTAGTTTCACTACTGGATTACGTTCCAAATAGCTTTCTGCTTTGTGCCCTGGTTCAACAGGGCACCCCAGCAGGCAGTGCCTTTCCCTCAGCATCGTCTTGTGTTGGATCAGAGAGTCAGGCAAATAGCCTGGGTATCGTTCCTGGAGGCAGCAATCTCTCTGACCTCACTGATGTTTCTCATACATTTAGGGACCTTGCCTGATTCAGGCCCACAGACGTTATCAGTTCCCTGATCTGTTATGTCTTTGTAAATTCAGTAGTAGTTTGGGGAGTTGTAAATTGTCATCCAGAATTTCTACCAAATCACATCTACCCCAGATTACTGATCTGTGTTTTTGCAGATCTGGCTGATGGTGAAATTTAAATCTGAGCAGCTGCCAAACAGGGCATCTGTCAAGAAATTTACATATTGTTATATTTCTGTAGTTCTGCACTCTATGTAAATAATATTTGCCTCCTGGCATCTTCCGCACAGAACTGATTTCCTCCCTGTGGTTTCTTGCCAGGATCTTGGCCATTTCAATAATTGAAACTCACACTGAGACCTCAGAAATGTTAATACCCAAAAGCACTAAAATCACAGAGCACTGAGTGATTATGACTGTTCTAAAAAAATGTATTAAGAATCAAATACACCATATCTAGAGAAACATCATATTTCCTCGCCCCGGCTCTGTGCCCCGTTGTAATAGAACAGATGGAAAGTGGAACAACACCTGCTTAGTTGATATTTGTGCTTTGGAGGAAGGTGGGGCTCCTTGGCCAGTATGACTATTCCAGCTCCATTTCACCCAGCACCAAAAGAAGGGGATCAGGGGATGCGTGGGAGCGGTGAGAAGGTAGGCTCATCACCAGTTTCACCAATCCATATGTGATGCTAAATATCCTATAACCCCCAGACAGCTAGTATAATGCTCCTCTAGCTGAGTTCAGGAAATAGCAGCAACCTGAGAGTCAGGGATTTATAACCAGCTCCCTAAGGGTCTCTTTAATCTTGATCCAGGAGGGAATGCGTCTCCAGTCTTTATCAGCAGGATCTTCCCAGGCAGGCTCTGATTCTTGTCTCTGTGAGTGCTGTATCAATGAAATCAGATGTACATCTAGGCAGCTAAATAAAGCAGGGCCAGGGAGCAAGCTGGACCGCAGATTGCCTTTGCTGCCTAATTATTAGCACACCCCTGACACGAGCCAAGGAAAAGCGTACATAAGGACTATTCCCGTGGGGAATGCCATGCTTTTTGGCTCCTTCCAGCTTCTGTGGTTTGCTTCCCTCCATCCCTTGGGAGGTCACCTCGTGCCTACCTACCCTTGGGCACGCAACGTACAACCTCAGCATCTTGCTACAAAATCTGGTAAGCGGCAACGCATTATTGCGCACACTTTGAATGGAAATAAACTCATGAAAAATAGTAATTATGTATGAAACTGCAGGGCATCTGTGGAGCCTACAGAAGACTCTGGCAAGTGCTACACCATGTGATTAGGTCATAAAAGGTCCCTTGCCCTGTTTTATGAGCTTTATAGGCAAAGGTGCTGGCATTAAAAATTGTGTTGCTATGTTTAGCATGCTCCAGACAATGTAAAAATTCAATGAATTGTGTAATCTGAAAAAAACCCATAAAACCATCATCATTCCCAAAAACAAGTAGAAGGGTTGTGCAATATCTGTGCCTCTCTTCTTTTGCACAATATTTCATATTGTCTCCCGTATCAGCTACTCTGGTAGAGGCCCATTCTGTTTCCAAAAGAAAAGACATTTTATGACTTAAATGCATAAATCTCACTATTATCTCTCTATCTTGATGAATTGTGTTTTCAGATGAATGCATGCATGTCTGTGTTAATTGACACCCACTGAAGGGGAATTTGGTCCTCGTATTTTTGAAGCTGAACTGAAAGGCATTCATAATTCATTCTCATTATCAATTTAGCTTTGCAGGAAAAAAGTAGGAGAGATAGGAGCTCTTTTGCTTTTTTCCATGCCTTTTTTGGGAAACACACTATTGATATGTGATATGCAATGAGATACAGGCAGTAAGTGTTTAGAGAGTGAAGGTATATAGAATACCTAGACAAACTTGAACTGGTTTGAATTCTAGCGCTACAGCCACTTCAAGATCACCCTGGCCTGTCGAGCTCGGGGGTGGCAGATGCTGCTGCTCCTTGTGTGTTTTCCCAGAGTGCAGGTTTTTTGCTGGGTTCTCTGGACGAGGGGCGAGAAGCGTGCTGTCTTGCTGTTATATGTCTTTTTAAAAAATTATTTCCAGTGGTTGGTTGTGATAGATTCACATAAAGCATTCACAAACAGCTGACCCTCATTATTTTTGTAAAAGCCCCTGCTTGATCAGATGATACTAGCAGAATCACTTCAGTCTTCTCTTTCTATTAATTAGTTTATTTCTTCAAAAGGGATTTTATTTTTCCACGGTTCCACTGTATTTTCTATGTATCTTCTGGAGCAAAAAGAAATCAATTCTTTGAACAAGTTGCTTCTTTCAAGAGCTCTTCCCTTGTTTAAGTGGGCTCCAGTGTATTCAGAACTGAGCTGGGTACCGCTAAGTTAACAATATTTCCAAACATATTCCTTGGGTGTTTCTCTACATTAGCTAGGTTTAGGAAGTTGCCATGGAGGTGTATTTGCTGCCAGATGAGTCAGAATTATTTAAATATGTCTATCTGGATCAGAAGGTTTTTATTCCAAATTATGAAAGGTGTGCAAGCCTTCATCTTCGCACAGCCCCTGCCCCTGCAGCTCCCTCCCTGCCTCTGTGTTCTCAAAGCACTTTCCCCTCTCAGGTCCTCTCCTGCTCCAGTGCCTTTGCAGGCGTATCTTCTCTGCTCCCTCCTCCTGGAATTGAAGGCAATGAGCCTTTCCATCAAAGACCTGGTGCACACCCTTGAAAGCAGTGGAAATCTTTTCTTCCGTTGGCTTTGCTCGGTGTTTTATTACCCACACCCTGCCTGCCACCCTGCAAGGGAATTAGAAGTGATTTCAGGGTTTCTCCCTTCTGAATCCCCAGTAAATGTGGAGTGGCTGGGACATCCTCTCTCTTCCTGTGCTTTTGGCCCACCCAATTTCTGCATGACCTCGTTCTTCAGAAGTGGGGTCTCCTCATCCAAGGAAAGGTTAAAAAAACGATTTAGGGAAAGATTCCCTTCGCTGGGCATTGCATCCATGGTTACCTTAAAAATATGCCTGATAAATCACAGGCCTGGGTGGAAGAAAGAAATATTAATAGAAGAGTGATTTGATGTGCTGAGAAGCCTCTTTCTTCTTCCCGAGGGCTGTGAGCTGAAATGCATTTGAAATTCTTCCGTAGCTTGTCGGCAGCAGAAATAAGTGCTCAGACCCGACACCAACAGAGCCACGCGCTGCTGTGGGCTCACGACTGCACAGCTCGCTTTCCTCTTAGGTGGACCTTCATCCTTCTGCAGGAACGTTACATCTCCCTGAGCATCGAGGTGTTTAGTGAGCAATTATTGCCTGGTTTCTTTTTATTTTTTTCCACATCCTCTGAACTCTCTCCACTATCAGAAAAGATGCTATCAGTTACCCCTTTACGCATACCCACATTAGTTTGTTTCTGTAGCAACGTAGTATTAATTGCTGACATCTGTAGAGTTGCACATACAGGTATGAAGACCAAAAGAGTAAACAGATGTCAAGCGTAATTATGATATACATGTGTGTGTGTCTTCATCTGTACAGAAAAAAACAGCTTCAACAATATTTTGGTTGTGGTCTTATTCCAAATTCACTTCACCAGCCTTGGGTTCTTGCAGAGCCGCTTATCTCTAATTCCGCATTACCTCAAAACAGGGATTTCCCAGGTTACTTTTTATGATGCCAGAAGCACTAGTCAAATGGAAATAGGTCTGATGCAGCCATATGGAACAGCATGACCTGGAATTGCTTGATTTTGGCTGTGGGCAACCTTGCTTTGCCTTGATGAAAAATTCTAGAGGAAAGTAAAATCATTAAGAGTCTTAGTCTGCAGATACAGCAAGGAGAACTCTGTGGTACTGAAGGCACAGAAGGGCAGATGCTCAGCTGATGTCGCTCCTCTCAAAGCTTTTCATTAAAGCTTTGTTAAATTAACTGCTTTTCACAAATACACAGTGATTCAAATTGCAGGGAAAACTGTATGAGCAGCAGGAGTGGCACCTGATTAGACCAGGTGGAAGCTCAACTCTATTTTGTGAGCATAGATTTTGATGTAACATTTCTTCTGGTTAACTTATACACACTAGAAAGCTAAACATAATTTTAAATTTTCATTCTCAGCAAACTGATGGGGTAAGGTTTGATAGGAATATGTCTGCCAAGCTTTCTCCAGAGACCGTCCTAGGCACATGCATCTTGACTACCTCTTACAGTTTGTGTTGTCAGTGACGTGTGTTTCTTTTCTGACATAATCATGATGTCAAAATCAGTATAAACCTGGTTCTTACCTCTTTTTTGTGTCATGTTGCTCTGTACTCAGAGGGACACTCTTACTATCGTGCAGAGTCAGCTGTACTAGCACAGAAATTGGTGACAAACTGTCATGTCATTAATGTGCAGAGCCAGAAGAACTGAAATATCTGTGGATGTGTGCTAATTTTTGATTGTGCTTCTTGTTGAAAAGGTATTTCCCATCAAAGAAGGTTCTTTGTTCTCACAAGTCCCACTTCTCTCAGAAAGTTTTGTATGACCGAGAAATATCATAAAATTTAAAGGAACTGAGTGACAAAGTTGTCGCTCTCAAGAAATCTCAGAAGAATCCGTGTCAACTTGATTGGTCTGTGATTGTTCCCATTTGCAGCAAAGTCAACTAAATAGTTGATTGGCCACCAAATAGTTAATAGCCCAACAAATGTCTTCCTTCCTTGGGAGCAAAGCACTCCTCGTGCCACCTTTTGCAGTTTCGTCAAATGTGATCTCACCCCAGTGTATGAGTTCAAAGTGCTCTCAAGGAAAGAGGCAGATGAGGCATTCATCTTTCACCGTATCCCAAGAGGTCTGGAGCATTTGGTCTGGTAACACTTGTAGCCTACGTGGTCTTGGGGGTTGGGATCCTCTGGGTGTTTGGGAATGGGGCTGTCCCGTTTGTCCTTCCTCACCAGGATGTGACCGACTGGCAGCTCCTACAGCTCTTGGCAATTATTCTGCAGTGCGGGTCTCTTCTAGCAGAGCTTTCCATGAAGATGTGGAACGCCACAGCCTGAGGTGTTTGCCACCATGATGATCTATCTGTCTGTTGGTGTCCTTCAGAAATGGCTTTCTGCATGCGGAGTAAGCTCCATATTCTCCTGGAAGCTGTAAGCATGGGGAAAAGCAAGCACAGAAAATTCATTAACTGCCTCCCCAAGTAAACACAGATTTACCGCTGTCATAGATTTGTGGTCAAAACCTAACTCTAACGGATACTTATATTGCTTTTAATTTTAATTTACTATATTCACCCTGTGTAATGACTTTTGCTTGCTGCTGCTGCTAACTCCGTTAAGATATTGTCTTTTCTATTGCTCTTTATTGGCCCTAGGGAAAGTACACAAACTTCTGACCTGAAAACGTTGAAACACATTTAGAGGAGAAACAGACTAAGTGAAGACCTCACTTCCACCCAGAAAGGTTCTGTCACCAAAATTATCGTTAATTTGAAAGAGATCAGCTTTTTTAGTTTGCTTATGCTCTTCACATCAGAAACTTTACAGGGATTTAAGTTCAGGCACCTACCTGAGCTGAGCTTTTCAATTGAGGAAACTTGGCTCCCTCTGTAGTCAGTGAGGAGAAAGAGAGAATAATCACCAGATAGGAGTTCCAGCCCAAGAAATCAAAATTGGTTTATTATTTTCCATAAAGAATTAGACACCCTGCACCATAGATACACATTGTAGGTTTTTGCAATTTGCTGATGCTCTCACGCATCTTTCACTTGCTTAGTTTTTCACTCATTGAAAAAAAATCTTTACAAAAATATTCAGGAACCAGAGAAACTTGCCTGCAGGATTTTTCACATGTTCTAAGTTCAGGTCATGTATAAAGCTTCCTCTTCAGAGAATTTGGATTAATTATTCAAAGTTTTAGAAGATTCTGCACTAGTCTCTGAAACTGAGCCTTCCACCTAGTGTCACAGCCAATTAATGCAAAACCCCCACGAAGCTGGCTCATCCACGCTACTTTATCTATATGAATGGGATTTCTGGTAATGGTTTCACACACCGTTCTTTAGCTTTTTCCACCTCTTCTGCTGATTTGACATATAAATATCAACCTATTTACAGTACACACAGAAGAAATCTTGAATATTGATGAGGTTTTCCTCTGCTTTAAATGTAAAGGGCTTGGTGCCACATGAAAGCCTGCTTTCCCTCTCTCTTTCTAACATGTTACTTTACACAGAAGTTAAATGACTTTTTTCTTAAGTGATGAATGTGACCAAAAGGTTTGAGATTATAAATCAAGCAAGCACACTTTTCAGTTGTCGTCTACCTTTTGCAGCGCAAGTTAGGAAAAAACTACCATATCATCTTCCATGGCAATGTAGATACAGCTGGTAGGACTGGAAATATGTCACGAAAAAGTGTAACGACACCTGTCTACCTTGCTCTGGGGCCAAGCACAAGTCTTCTCAGTTTGCTCTTATGTTAGTGGGGTGTGGGAATTAGTCATCCGCTGAGTAATCGGCATCGCTCTCAGAAGGTTCTTCCTTCTTTCTCTGAGATAGGCACACACACATAAACAAATGGGTCTTTTAAACTATTAGGATTTCTTTTGAGATTAGCAGATATTTTCACTACAATATTTGGCAAGAAATGGAAACAAGAATTCTCAAAATTTCTTTGGAAAATTTCAAGGTTTTTAAAACTGCTAAAAATAAGCATTTTTTTTCTCTTTAATGGTTTTCAGTTTCAATAAAAATTTAAAAATATATAAAGAAGTATTTTCAATAAAAAAAGGATCTGTCCCTGTCCACTGATATCTTTTTTTGTTTATTTTCTTTACTTGTCAGTCTGCTTTAGGATGTTCATTTCAACAGATTACAAAACTGCACAGAACCAGGCCTACTATCCTTGTAATAATTTTCTCTGTAATATTACTGATTTCAGCATGACTGTTTGATAGTATGCTTAAACTGAGTGGAGATGGCGTGTCTTTCTTCCAACAGATGTTTTGTCAAATTCATATCTTAAATCTGTTGCTTTTTACTAAGTTAAATCGGCATCTCTGATTCATAAATTTTTGGCCAAGTCTAAACAAATCTCCCATTTATCCTGTTAGAAATTTTGCTCTGCTCTAGGATTTTCAGGTCATTATTCATTCAAAGGTACACTTAACATGAGTAAAATATGTTTTCCTGGCTAGTGCTTTGGAAGTTGTTTTTTTTTTAATAGAGTTTATAATTTAAGAACCGAGTTTACACATCTTCTAGCGTATCCTAAACTTTGCTTTATAAATTACTACAAACTCCCCGAGAATAAAGAAGGGGCATCAGGAGCTAATATCAGTGATGAGAAGGATAAAAGCAGAAACCCAGCAGCAAATACTCTGCCTGTTTGAGCCAGAGATTCAAAACTTTCCCCAGCTTGTGGGTAATGTCACATTTCCCCCTCCCCTGTCCCCACCCTCCTACTGAGATCAAAAGCCAATATTCCTGCCTCTTTGTAAGCACTGTGCCATCTGCACAGCTCCATTTGTAGAAGCAAAGTCCGACTCACGCTCTGTTTCCTCACTCAGATGTACGATACAGTCTGTACTGCCAGAGATCTGATGCGGTGGGAGCAGTTTTCTTATGTGTGAACCTAACAAATTGAAACCTGCCCTCTGCATGCAGTCCTCGTTGAAACAGCTTCCCACCAAGTCAAGCATCAAGATCACAATCAGTGTTTTGAGGCAAAATATGAGCAACGCATAGTTTTTTTTTTTTTAATGCCACAACTCTGGTGGACAAAAATGTTGTTTATGAAATATTTGTGGCTGATACGGCTGTCTGCTCTCTTCCTACACGGAGGAAAGGTAAGATATGTAGGAAGCCACAAAAAACATTCTTCAGATGGTGGCCTCTCCATCACCATTCAAACGTGCTGAAACCCCAGTTGGCTGGAGGTCCCTGGTGGCCTGGACACCGCTGCTTATTTTAGTGTGGCATGGCAAAGCAAAGCTCCCCGTGGGTATGCCCAGCCCCAGCAGCAGTGCCCCTCTCAAACAGTAATGGGCAAAATCAGCTGGAGGAAAAAAATTTCAAAAGCAGGTAAAAATTATAATTGACTACTGGGTAGAAACATCGTCTGAGGTGGTTGAAAGCCAGAACTGCACATCTGGAAAAGAGGATTCTACTGATTTTAGAGAAAATACTGGCACAAAACCCCCCATGATTATTCAAACAAGCAAATGAGAAAAACAAACCAAAAGAAGATATGACAGATGGGCAAAAAAACCCAAGAAAATTCATAGCAAACTGTATAACTTAGAAGCTAGAAATTTAAGAAATACAGGGGCCAAGGGGTTCTTTCTAGAAGAAACATGTCTGGTAGGGATAACTCAGGAATGTTTTTGTCTCTTTGGAATCAAATTAGTGTGAATATATTAAAAGTATTGCTAATAACACAGAAAAGATGAGAATGCTTACAAAATATTTTGCTTTCATGTTGGGAGTATCGAGACAACATTTCACTTCAGATGATGTCACCAGCTGTGGATGGCACACTTTTCACTCCAGCAGTAGCCAAGGAGGATGTAGTGTTAAGCAGGGAGTCTGACCATGGACCTTTTCAGTCTGCAGGTCTTGACACCCTGCTCTGTTGGTCAATCCGGGGCATCTCTCCATGGTTTCTAGTGCCATGGGTCACTTGTCTATACGTGATCACTTCTTGGTGGTGACGTTTGGACTCTCAGAGGACTTCCCATGACACAGCAGGCTCTCAGGTCAGCCATTCTCCTTACCTCAGTGGTTTCTTGTCTTTTAGTGGTCTTGATAAATTGGTCACATTTCTAACTTCAAGTTCTGGATTTTGCCTTTTCTGCTTCAAAGGTGAAAGCTCAAAACCTTGAACCCCCTCTGTGCTGCATTTCTTCCTGTGATCTCCACATCATGTCTCAGCTTTTGTATCTGCTTGAATTACTGGGAACATACATCCACATCTCAGAAAGTATCCCAAAAGTACGGATGTCAATGAAACCAAGGCACCCAGGTCACGGTGGTGCAATCCTGCCTGAGGTTTTGCAGTGCATCTCCAAGGTGCATTTGCTATAGCTATGTAGCAGAAATATCTGGCTTTGCAAAGACTGAAGAACCAGACCACAAGGTGTCAGGAAATGCCTCTAGCCAGCAACAGCAACACCCAGGTGGGTCTGGAGATGGTCTGTGAGGAACTGCAGCCCACTCACACCGTGCCCAGCCAGGCTCTGCTCTGAGGCAGCTCTCCTGAGCCAGGTCCTAAGCTCTGCCAGTCTCACCTGCCCTCCCCAGCAGCAGAGGTGTGAATGGTGAGAGGATAAGTGTGCCTACACTGCAGATGAGCCGTTTGCACGTCCTACTTCTACACAATCATCTGTGAAGGCTGTTAGGGCAGGCAGGTGCAGATAGATGTGCTTTCCGTGTGCTCCTATTGCATAGGTGCATCTTCTACCTTCCACTGCTCCAACAAGGAGAAAGCCTTGTGTGCAGTCTGCTGCCTTTCTCCAAGCCTGTCTGAGACAAAGCCTTCCTCTGAACCCTAGCAGAGCACGGAAAGCATCACTACTGTATGTTTATGCAGTAATTGGCCCACATGCTATCTGTTTTTCCCTTATTCAGTCGTGCCCTATTGCACATTGGGTCGGTGCTTGGTTTATGGTCTCAGCAAATAAAAATGGGAAGTTCATCCATGGGGTTGTACAAATTGTCCCTTGACTCAGCAGGAGCAAGAACAAGCTGCCTCTCTTTGAAATGACAAGCTGTCTATATTTTCCTACCCCTGTCCGTACAGCTCTTGGGAGTGTAGCATATTCAGCTGCTAAGAAAACTGCCCTAAGCTTTTTACAACACAGACAAGAGCAAAACCGACCTGAGGTATGGTGTTTGGGTTTAGTTCCCTGCTTCAGAGAACTGGCTTCAGCCAGAGACACCAGAGCCACTGCGAAGTAACTGATTTCTGGGTAAGAAGCTGAACCCACTGCTGCTGTGCAGCACTTCACGTCAAACTCAGACTGCCTCGTGCCAAGGAGATGAAGATGCCTGCCTATGCAAGGAAAATCTCACCGTGGCCTCACCTTTAGAGCTGCTGTTGGGATGCGCAGAATGATGAATGGTTAAGAGATGAGATTAACAAGCAGTCACCTAAAATGTGCTCCCACCTGTGAAGAGGACCACTGTTGCTGCCCTCCAGCACCACGTCATGTGCCACCACACACACACACATATGGTGGGATTTTTTTTTTTTTTTAAATGGCATTTTTTAATGTGTCAATGGGGCTTCTGAGCCTTCAGGATTCACCGAGTTATATTTTCAAGTTCACTTCACATGGAAAACTTCAGCATTTATTGCACTTAAAGGAAACACCTATGTAATCAACTTGCCTCCAACAACTGGATTTTTAAGAAACTGCAACATATTTTTAGCCCAGGATCCCCTCTGTGGATGACTCTGTTGGTTTTTGATGTTTGACCTTTGTTTAGCTCCACTGACACCGACAGGGTGCTCTCTGCTTGCCCAGGGGAAGGCAGGACAGAACCCAGCCCATTCTTCACAAGAAGCGGAGCAGGGAGCCGGTGTACTCCAGATCTGGTTATTTCTCTGTTTCCTGAGAGATCTGGAAACAAAATCGCACACACAAGTTATTTAGCTGGAGGTGAGCTGTGACAGTTTAAAAAAAAAAAAAAAAAAAAGAAAGAAAAAAGTTGTGGAGGGAAGGAAAGAAGATCATAGAATCATAGAATCATACATGATGGCTTTTGCAACAACGGACCATAAAATCCTGCTGTCTCTTAGAATACATCTAGGTGTATATCACATTCAGAAAGCAAATTTCTCTGCTCTAGGCTGGCCTAGTTGCTCTGAAAGACAGCATTGGATAGCTTTCGGTCAGTGAATGGATCCCTTGGCTTTTGGGCAGGGTACAGGCAGAGCAGTCCCAGGTTTGTCCCCATGCACAATGCAAGCTCACCCCCAGTCAGGCTGATGTGGCTGCAGAAGGGCGTTTTCGGGAGTGCAAGCCACATACCCCTCTGCTATTCTTGCTGATTGCTGTGTATGCATGTGAATCCTTCAGATGAGTAACAGCTGAAAGGGTTCCCTTCTCTTCCCATTAAAAATAAACTGCGAAAATTGTATTGATTTCAGTGCAGGAGGATTGGACCCTTAGCCTCCAAGAGGATATTTAATATATTCCGTTACCAGCATCTTAATGGGATACAGCTATACTGTGCTGCACACATAGCTGCAAACGATACAGCTCCCTCGGGCTGCTTGACAATATGCTCTCCACTTCAGAGACGAGTACATAAATACAGTTCACATGCTCTGTCTTTAGTCATGCCACAGTTTTGTCAACCACATCACATTTTTCTGCCTCAGGCTGCGGTGTGTGCTGTTAACACATGTCTCCGGACTCAGGTCAGTGAGCACAGGGACAGCATTGCATTGCTTCTGCTTTCATGCATGGGACTTTCCTGTCTTTTCTTCTTTTCTTGTCATTCAATTAAGTTGCCTCATTCCTCTTTTAGCTTCCTTTTTTTTTTTTTTTTTGCCTACTGCACAACGTATATTGCCACTCCACCTTTTAACTCAAGTAGGCACCAAAAAGAGAAATAGTACATGGTGTCAGGGCCTCACCTATAGCACTGAATTCTGCAAAACAGTGCTGATTTCCAGCTGCTGCAGATTTAACCCGTGACAATTAATCTCCTTAATATTATTACCCTGAATTGAAGTGTACCAAAGCAAAATACAGAAGTGCAAAATCTTTTCTCTTAGAAGACTCATCTTTCATAAATTTTCTTCCAGAAGATTTCAAATCTGAATTCCTTAGAATTGATAGAAATTTATCATAGGTTGAAGTCTTGATTAACCTTTGAACTCTTAAAAATTAATGAGGGAAAAAACCTTTGACTGCTTTTTCAGAAGTATTTTTTCCCAACCATAGAGCTGGCCAACAGCTTTCCAGTTTTCTGTATGAAATTTCATAAAAAAGGGGGGAAGTAGGGAACAATCATCAACATCTTTTTTTGTGTTAGTTAGCACCCGACACGGTGCAGTTAGAGAGAGGCTGGATGGTGTACCGGGGGAGGGGGGGTCTTTGCTGCTCGCCATCTCCATGGGCAAGGTTTCTCCCAGGATGCCGGCATTATTCCAAGATTTCCTTCCCTGTCTCTCTGGACTGCTTTCGCCATAGCCTAATGTATACAGCAATGAAATAGATGAAAGCTGACCAAGGGCACGCAGAAGGCAGTACAGCTGTAACTGCAAATCCCTTTTCCTTCGTTCTTGTTGACTGACCCCACCCTTTAGAAAAGCTTTTGTCTAAGAAAAGCAAAATCAACAGAAGACTATGTAGATGCACGACTTGCTTTGTCTCCAGCAGCAGTAGTAGCTGGATGAACAAAGAGACCGCTTGGCTTCCTGTATTTTCTGCATTCGAAATGGAGAGTACTTTACAATAACAGTTACTTCTTTCATCTTGCAAACAAGCCTTTATAAAGAAAGTGGAGTTAAACAGAAATTACTACGATGTCTCTTTTGTAAAAATTTAGTGGCATCACTTGCTTCTCCTGCATGAGCATTCATTGCCACCATTGTAAATCTTTTAAATCAAAAGAGAATGTGAAATGTTAATGGCAAAAAGGAGGAAGGGCTTATCTCTGAAAAGTTTATTTCTCCACTGCACATCAAATCGAAATGTAGAAGACAAATGGGTCTTCAAAACATAGTTGCAGGTGAAAGGAGCTTAGTAGTAGGCATGCACTCACAGCCAGATTCTGGCCTCTAAATATTGTTGTACCCTACAGATGAAGATGATCACCGTATCCCTCTCTATTTACCATTCCATTGTGTTTCTGCCTGGGGTGGGGGGTAGAGGAACTTCATTTCTCCATGAGACTCATAAAGGATGTTGATATTTAAGTAGGTTCTGAGGCTACTGCTAGGACTTTGTGCAGGTCCTTTAGGGACGTGTGATTCACAGGGAGGAAAAGGTCGGCCAACAGAGCTTCCAGCAACCACTCCTAACTCCGTCCTGGGCTCTTCTGCAGCTGCTAGCCTAGTTTGGGTGGCTGCATGGGGACATCTGCCCGTGTTGGGACAGCCATCCGTTTTACCCTGTGGGCTGCTGTGCTGCCTTAGGCTGCTCCAGCCTTAGTGCTGTGGCTCTGCCTTGCTCCACCACCGCGTGGCTGGTGCTGGCCAAGCAGCTGTACATTTGTCCTCTTCAATTCCTTAAGCAGTGACATGCCCAACGAAGGCTTTTAGAACCCTTTGCTGCTACGTGTCTCTTCCCCGGTGCAGAGCAGGAAGACGTCCTTATGTGAATCCCCGACAGTACAGTGGTTTGTGTTTATAAGCAGTGGTATAACTTTATTATAGCCCACGCTGTCCTGATTTCTCCCTATGCACAGATAGCTCAGCACAACGTGTAAGCCCCCCTTTTTGCTCCAGGCACTGTGTGGTCCGATTACAGCCATGCAATGCCCCATCCCGCTCCCAGGGGACAGCTGGCGCTGCTGCAGTTGTTAGCTCAGACCCCGAACCCTTGGGTTTTAGAAGTGGCGCACAAAGATTTGGAAGAAATAGAGGGAAAAAATGCCATAAAATACTGTGGAGTAAACAAGGTCTGGTTTGCAGAGGCTGACTAGCGACAGCTCAGCAGAGGCACTTCCTAAAGTCACAAATTTTCTTTGCTGCCTCTGTGCCTCCTTCCTGAAGGACTGAAGTGTTTTCATGGAGTCCAGATGTAAGACAATAGGTCAACATAATTAAATACCCAAAGCAAAAGCATATCACAGCTGCTGAATTTTATAGTTAACACCAACAGTTAGGTTTCATATGTCAAAAGTCTCATTTGGTCAGAGGGCCTCGGATACAAACCCACAGGACAGCCTCCTCTGCCAGGCAGGTCAGGTTTTAGGATCTTAATTGTTGGGGTCCTCATGTAGGCTAGGCATCACGTGTGAGAAACACAAAAGAGGTCATTTTGCCTCTGGTAGAGTATGTTTACATTGACATTTTTTAATGATCAGATATTGCTCATGGAAACATTGCATTCTTAGTTTGGTCCCAGAAATACAATATTCATAAAACCCAGCAAAAAAAAGAGTACCCTGGTATACCACAAAACTATGGCATTTTGTGTAAAACAGCAAGGTGGGGTAGGAAAAACCTCAGTGCTAATTCTAAAAAGGGAGCACTTGCTCTTGGGAGATGCCCTGCTGAATCAGTGGAATTTTTTTGCATGAACAGCTGCTCACTGGTGTGAGCACGGGCTGCAGGATTTGTCCAGTCGGTACCAACTGAACTTTGATAAAATAATAAGGCTCAGGTATAATTTTTAGTATATCCTGTGGGCACCCTTTCTTTATGCGCAATTGAAAGGCAACTCATCTAGAAATAAAGAGACTGACGTGTCACATCATGACATGAGTACAGTGTTACATTTTGTGGGCCATGTTCAATGCAGCCCTCGAGTGATCTGTTCCAATAAGGCAGATAACAGCTAGTAGGATGATTCACCCATCAAGCAATAATGAGCAGCCATTGCATCACCTTCTGTTGTTTATTGTACCCCGAGGCTTTTCAGAATACAGTTGCCTTGATAAAAAGATAAAAGAAAAGAACCTCAAACTTGGGTGAAAGAAAATTCTTATTAAACTGAATCTACTTCTCGTCTCCTCTTTCTCTCTTCCCTTTAAAGTTATTATTAATAGGGCCAGAGCGTTTGATAGTGCGCAAGCATTCGCATGAGAACCATTACTGGTGGAGCAACACCTCTGAATGGCTGCTCGAGTCAATGAACATCTGAGACCTGAAGAATATAGGATGGATTAGAGCAAAGTCCAGCCCAGGAGTGAGAGACAGGTACATGAGGGGGCAAATTCTGAAGACTTTATTCCATTTACCTGGATTTTCCAGAGGTCAGTAGGAATTCTGCCAGCATAAGAGAGCTGAGTACAACCTGAGTGATCCTCTAGGCTTTGAAGCTATAACAATGTTTATTTCTCAAGCTTCTCTCAGAGTTCATAATGAGCATTAATTAAATACACCTCAGGGCTCCCTATGCAAGAACAAAACACTTTTACTCCCATTAGAGAGAGAGAGGAAACCAATCCTTGTAGAGGAGGGCTCTCAGCTTCCTCTGGCTCTGGGTCCTATTTCAAAGGACTTTTTGTAGCCAACTGGACATCTAGAAAAATATCAGATCAGATTTATCTGGGACATTGAAGATCTAGCTGTGACGTTGATTCCGTGGCTCGATTTTCAGGAGTGCTGACCTCCTCCAGCCCCTGTATCTTCAGGCAGAGATGTCGGTGCTTAGAGATCCATATGCCAATATTCTGTTTAGTTTTAAGAACATCAGGTAGAGCAGTAATCTGTTTAGTAGACAGTGCCAGAAGATGTTGAAGACAGGGAGCATACTTAATCTATGCGAGGCAGGCACTAAGTACTAACTTAATAATAAATATACCTGAATTGTTAACCTCAGAAATTGCCAATAGGAAGTCCTCTCTAGTCAACAAAATATAATTTAACAAATTCAGTTAAATAATTCAACAAATACATTGTTCTGGGTGCAAAACAAGGTGCCAGATTTTATTCTGGGATGCAGTGTTAAACCTTCACAGCTTTCTAGCGGGAGTGCCAACAAACTCTTTGTTACAGAATGCCCCACTCCATGTGTCATCGCAAGCCAGGGCACACAAAGAAATGATGACATAATTTAGTATCCGTGAGCTTTGTGCCAAAATACTTCCAGAAACAAAACTCACCCATTACTGTCACAGGGCCATTTGCCCAGATAAGGTCTTCGGATCAAATGATACTTCAGTTGCCTATTGGCTGTTTCAGAACCAGCACCCACAAGAACCTTGATAATGGTGAACCCTTGGAGGGTAGGGAGGGACTTACTGTACAATAACAAGTTTTCATGGTTCATACTCTCTTTTGCTGAACAGACTCTGCATGTGACCAGAATCTGCTCATGAATATGGAGGGAGACTTCTGTTCTTTGTATGTCACGCAATGGCACTAGCAGTGCTCTCTGTGTAACCTTGCCGTTGGATTTTAGGGCCACGATCAGCACTAATCTCAGGGAGAGGTGAAGAAAGGAGAAGGTAATCTTGGGCTCTTCTAGAGAACGAGACGGAAAGAGCACCATAGATCTTCTTCTAGAATAGGTTCTCCACGGGCTGTCAGTCCTGCAATACCAGGTAAGTGTTTACACACAGACACCCCAAGCAATGTGCCTTTGAGACTATCCTACCAATAACCTAAAGCAAATCATCTGCACTTTGCAGGTTCCCTTCATCCTACCATGTAGCTCCAACAGCATATGAGTGCCCACACTTGTAAGAATTTTATGCTAATACACACATTAATTTCTTTGTATTCCTCCTAAAAGCTTACAGAGCTAAATCACTGTCCCCTTCTCCCTACACAAAATCCTGCTTTTCTGAAATCCTTATGGTTTCTCCGAGTTTTCTGCGGTACACTTGAAAGCAGTGTTTAGTTTATAATCTGTGAAATTTTTGCTTTAGTTTTTAAATCTAGATTATACCATAAAATCTCAGATTTTCACTCTGTTAGCTGTCTAAAATATGGGAAAAGTTATAAACTTTTGCCCCATGTCTAAGACAAGACTTTTCTTACAGCAAAGTGACTGGCAGGAGGAAACTAGCCAGACAGTCTGAGTGACGACCTGGGGGGGGTGATGGAAGCCCCTCTGGGACAATGCATTTTCCTGCTTCTGGAAGTCCCTCCTTTTCCACATTGGCTTCTGCATCCGGTACTTTACCAGGATTCTCTTTCACATCAAAGCATCTCTCCCCAGGCTACACATGTAGGGGCACAGCCTTAGTTTCTATGGGAAATAGTTTTATCCCAAAGGAAAGGGAAAGAAATGTTTGATTTAAATATGCTTAACACTCCCCCTTCTGTATAAGGCGCTCTGTTGTTGCACTTTCTCTGGTCCCTTGGGATATCAACACGCTCTTTACCACACTCAAGCTTATTTTCTTAGTCGAGGTGTTTAAAAGGGGCTGTGGGGGACTTTTGCTCTCATCCACACTGGTTAAACAAACATCAGGCGGAAAGCTTGCTAAATTAATTGCACCAAATTCTTTTTTGCTGGTCTCACCCTTAGGATGAGTTGGTCCCAGTTCTACCATTTAAAAGAACTCCATGATGCAGACAACATGGAGTTTCTGCTTGTCTCCTACAGTTACTAGAAACACAGAGGGAGCGAATGTATGGGAGATAAAGCTGCTGCTTAGCTTAGTGAACGGACAGGAGGGATCCATGAATTGTCTGGAAGTTGCAGTCAAGGAGGTTTCCTCGATAAGGAGCTCTAATCAGAGATGAGCTGCTGACTCTATATTCTGCTGAACAGTTTGCGCAACTTCTGTCTGCCCACAGAAGGAAAAGAAATCTTTGGAAATGAGCCTGCTCTTGAGTTAAGTGCCCCTCTGGAGTAAACAACCTACCAGCAAAAGCTGCAAGCTTCATGATAGCAGTTATCACGGCTTAAGGATATTGATGTGGTGGGGTTTGTAGCTGATACAGATGAATAAAACAGATGGGCTTTTGAGTGCACAACCCCTTTTTCAAGCTTAGTGAGAGGACAGGAGAGTGTTTCTGATTTGACTGTGATTGTGGGACCATTCAAAACGATACAAATGCTTGCTGGTAGACGTGCCTGATACCAAGGAGGAAACACCCAACGACTTCCATGGTGGGGAATGAAACCAAGCCTGGGTGCTCTAACCACACAGACTTTATCCCAGATACTTACAAAACATACGCAATGTGGTAGCCCAGTTATTCACTTTTTGAAGTCTCCTGAATTTGTTTGTTATCCCACTGTTGATGCCATCAGTTCCTCCCCCATTTCCCCCAGTTGGCATTCGATCTCTTTGGGTTGGTTGCTCATGCCTTCAGGGTCACTGGGTTTCTTTCCACACCAGGCTCTTTGATTCTGCCTCTGTTCGAGGGCTGGTTAGTCTTTTGATTATTTGAAATGCTTTGAATGTTGACTTTAATTACGCTGCCTTGTAGGAGGCTCTTCTATGAGGATTGCTAACTGCCAGGCCCCTGGATGCTCCAGTAGCCACGCTGCTTGGCGGAGAAAGTATGAAGGAACACACAGAAGAGTTTTATAAAGACAACAGCCATGGAAGTGCAAAATCAGCATATCA
The DNA here is from genome assembly GCF_000699245.1 of Pterocles gutturalis. Taxonomy (NCBI): domain Eukaryota; kingdom Metazoa; phylum Chordata; class Aves; order Pterocliformes; family Pteroclidae; genus Pterocles; species Pterocles gutturalis. Next base: position 133,649 of record NW_010120288.1, read on the forward strand.
CCTTCAAGTACGTGAGACTTTGCTTTGGTCTGTTTGTTTTATTTTATAGGTATTTATTGGCACCATCAGAAGCTAAAATGCTTACGCCTACCACGGAAAAACACTGAATCTGGCAACAGATCTCCAACGCCTCAGTCAGAAGTGTGGCATTTTCCTCAGGGACAGACTGTCGGCCGTGGCCAAGCAGGACCCAGCAGAATGGAGGATGTAGATGAATTGGAGACTGTCCAGAAGAAAGCAACAGGAATGATAAAAGGTTTATAAAACATGAGTGATGAGGAAATGTTGAAGAAGCTGAGTTTGTTTAGTCTAGAGGAAAAAGACTATGGGGGAAAATGTATGTGTTTTCCAATATGTAAACAATTGCTTTAAAGAGGACAGCCATCATTTGTTCTCCATGGCCACTGTGAGGAGGACAAAAATAAATCAGCGTAATTTGCAGCAAAGAAATTTTAAGCTAAGCTTTGGGAATTATGTTGTCTCTGGATGTTGAACTCTTCCCCTGGCAGGTTTGGGAACAGGTTAGACCCACCTCAAAGTGAGGAGGCAGCTAAACCTGATCCTGGCTCACGGGACAAGGTGATTGCAGGACATTCTTTCCAAACTTTACATCTTTATAAATTTATGAAGGAGGACTTGGAAGGGAAATGGTTTTGGCTGAGTAAACATGTAGTTGCATTTTCTACCTGGCCACTCCAGTCACCCTGATGCCATTTCACCAGTAAGAAATCACATCTTCTTTGTGGCAGCTGTCCACGGATGTGATCATTTTGGGAACAGCATTTGAGAGTCGTACACCTACTCTGTTTAGCAGAAGCTCCTGTTCCTTCCTCCTTGTTCAGCCTCTTAACTTTCCTCCATAAGGCAGAATATCCTTCTTTTGGGAATTATTGTTTTGGTCTCCCTCTTTCAGGACTTGGAGAGGAGCCTCGCTCAGTTTCTCCCACTGGTTTGAAAGACTTCCCCAATTTGCAATCACAACCCATTCCAGTCTTTCCAGCAGGGAAAACAGCTCGTGGTGCCATGGTGGGATAACACAGCTGCATATTTCAGGAGCCATTACACCTTAGGCCAGTTGTTCTGAGCCCTCACTGCCACCTTGAGGAAGTTTTCGATGCACATTCATCTGATGAGATGGTATCAGGCTCCTTGGCACATGGTCTGATTTGCAGCCCCCTTTGGGACAGCAGCAGGAGTGTGGTATTTGCTTTGCCTGTAGAACAGTGAGATTACATTCGCGTTGGGGAAAGGTGCCTTCTGCCCCAACCAGGTGGTGGGTCAAGGACAAAGTGGAGGAGCAGCTCAAAAACGAGAAGGTTTTAGTAAGGATTTTAAAACCACTAGAAAATTGCAAGGCTAATGTGTTTAGGCAATAGAGGAGGCAGACAGGGAACCTTCAGAAAATGTCCTTCCATGTTTTTACTTCAAAAGCATTTTCCAGGGAATGATAATTCGCTTATAATTAATTGCTAATGTATTTATTATAATCAATATTGATTTCAGTTGACAAGGCAAGACATAAAGTTAATAAGTATGAGGCATTGTGTGCAAAACCTGAAGTACCTCCAGGTTCATTGCTGTGCCAAGTAGGTTGATCAAGAGCCAGCGTTGCAGCATGTGGCACCAGGGGACCCTTACTGCCAGTCTGCCCGAGAGGACACGAGTCCTGAAGGCAGAACTGCCGGCAGCAGAGGAAGCATAACCAGGCAGCCTTGAGCAGCCCATGGGGGAGGTAGTATACTTCTGAGATTAAATCCTATCTGTGTCTTAATAGAGACAACTCCTCTCCGCAGTATCTTTCAGCATCCTGTTAATTAAAAAAAAAAATGGATTAAGATAAATTTACAAAAAGAAATAAATTAAAGAGAAGGGAACTTCTGCCAAAAAATGAACTTTCATGTTCAACTTCTGCTTGAAACTAACTTCCCAGGAGCCAACTTTCTTGGGGAATAGCCTGTTATCAGATAAAGGAAGGACTGAACAAGAAAGATAACTCCTTTGTTATGAAAGCCACCCCCTTTTATCAAGACCTTCTCCCCCAGCTTTTAATGCTCACTGAGTTACCTCTGATCTCTTGGCATCTTTGTATTTTCCCACCTGTCTCTTAACCTCCTCTGAGGGTATTTTCCTTCTTGAAGCTAAACTTTGCAACACAACTAAAAGAAAGCAAACAGAAATGGCTTCAATCACTCTCATTGCTTAAAAATTTATAATCATTTCTATAGCCGAAGGCAGAAAAGCTAATTATTTACTGTCCCAACCAGTCTTATCACCTCCCGGGAAAATGTGCTATAGAGCTGGCTGTGCTGGTGCATCTGCAGAAGGCAGCTCTCATCGCTGGGACCCAAGTGTGCTGGCATCACCGGTGGGAGATTTTTTAGCTTTGAACAGAGCTGCTGCAGCAGGTTAGCTATAAGGCAGAGGAGCAGAGCCACCAGGGAGTGGGAAGACAGCAGGATCTTGCTTCTCTCCCTAAAGAACCTTCTGGCCATCTTGATATTGGCATTTACAGAAGGGTGAGATATTTAGGGAAAAAAAAAAATTTTTTTTTTTTTTTTAGTGCAGCCCATGTAAGCTTGGTACACAGGATATTATGGAAAAAAGGACCAGAATTCTGGCTGATGCAGGCAGGAACTTGTCTAGAAATCTTCCCTGAGTGGTGGTTCTGCCTTTCTGTTTGTTTGTTTTCTTCTTTGCTTTTTATGGAAAGGTGCTCAGCTGTGGTGACTGCTTTAAGAGATTTTGGGGATTAGGACTCACTCTCACCCTACCTCACCTTCTGTTGCTGTTGGATTCCACTGGAAACTCATCTATATAGAGATCCTGTTCCTCATCCTTTTGAAGCTACTCTTAAATCCTTCTTATCCATCTTCCAAGGGCCTTTTATAATCTGCCTCTAAACTGAGTTTAGATCCAACATTTGTGACTTCTGCATAACATGTTCTGGACCAAAAAGACCTTCTCCTTGAAACCTCAAATTCTTTGAACTTCCCCATCCAAATTCACAACAGACTCTTCCTCCCCATCCTTCTCTTTGAGCAGACTCTCGCTTTTTGTGGTCGTCTGGAGTAGGATTGCTACATTTCTCAGTCAGTACTGAGGAAGATAAACTTGAATACAGCTTATCCTGAGGTACCACTGTGGGCTATTCTGTATGGAAACAAGGAGGAGAGGCAGAAAGCTACAGTATGGAAGAACTTAGAAAGCTTTAATTACTGTAGCTGATTAAAAAGACCTGGGTCTTTCATGATGGCTAACTGTGAGTAGTGGGGCTCTAACCAAAGATGGCACGGTCAGGGCTGATAGATCAGGCATGACATGGTGATAGTACAGAGAGGGTAACGTGGCCATCAGCACGGGAGCTGCATGGGGCAGAACTAAGAGGAGCAGCAGATCTGTGATGAGAGGACCCCTGGCAAGACAGGGAATGAAGCTGTGGCAGCAAGCTGGGAGATGGAGAAGAGGACACTGAGATGCCAAACATACCCATGCTTGGCAGGTAGGAAAAGGTACACTTGTGTTATATGTTACAGGTGTGTTTACATCCCATCATTGCTTTGCCCAGTGAACGCTGTGGAGAGGACCATGCTACGTGTAACACTTGGAACCAAATAATGCTTTTGTGATATGCATCATAAGGCAACTAAGTACATATGCAGTACATATATATATTATACTGACACATGCACCGGGAAGTTTCTACCTTTTTATTTGTTTTCACTAAGAGGATTTAGTGCTGTTTCCCAGGGCCACTATGAGTTTATAGACTGCAGTCACAAAGCAATGCCAGATTTGTCCCTTGTGAAGGCATAGGATCAGTGACTTTCCCCTTCCAGGAAAACTCTGACTTCCCTTCTTCCCATGCTTTCACTCTCCCACCCACCCACCCGGCACAACTTGATGTTGTGTTGATCGCGTAAATGGTACAGAAGGATGCTGACATCTGGGTGGTGGCGGTGTGTCTCCCAGATGGCCAACACTCTCACTTCCTCCTTTTTCAAGATGAAAGGGTCCATTTTAAAGCCATTTAAAAGAATATTAGAGAGTTGATCTGAACACAACAAAGTGAGGAGATCGAGTTACATTTTCATCCTCTACTGCCCTCTATTGAAGATGGATCCATCTGCAGAAAAATTGAACTGCAGTCATTCACAACACAATATAATTCAGCTTAAGAGTTTTATCCCCACGAAAATTGTAACTTTATTTTTAGCCCATATGTTCAGTTCAGAACGCATTTTCATTTGCAAAGCTTATCAGTGTGCTTTTTGACATATTTATTGTATGCATTATTAGCAGGTTCTGTATATGAAGGCAAAACAGCAACGAAGTAACCATCCAATCCCCTGGATCTGCTTAGGGAGAACCTGTTGTATGAATAACCCAATTAATAACCAACCTGTTATGATAACCAAAAATAACCCATCTGGGATATGATGGTGCCAGGTGGAAGCTGCCCTGTAGGTTCCACACACAATGTGTTCCACGTACAACACGGCAAAGGCCCTTTACGTTCACCCTGACCTAATAAGCTCAAATTTCAGTGGATGAAAGAGCAATTAGCCATACTAGTCATGCTTGGAAACTAGAATGACAATGCATTTATCTAAAAGGAAAAGAACTCAGAAGAAAATCTGCCTCTTGACTTCAAAACCACTCTCTGGCAAAGTGATTCCTTGACAACAGTCATTCCTCCTTTGGCAATATTTGTGGGAAAATGTAGAGAAACAGAACAAGTTACAGTCATGCTAAGAGAAAAAAAGATAGAAAATACTATAATGTCCTGTATTTTTCTACTACTTATTATCTGAAGATCTCTAAAGGCTTTACAAGTAATTGTGTACAAAGTAATTATTTGCAAAGTAATTATGTGCAGGTAATTATCTCAAAAATCACAATGGACAAGCAAAGATGGAATATGGTTTTGTTTTACAGAAAGAGAAATTTGAGAAAAAAGTAAAGTCTAAAATGCTTAAATCCAAGGTACCTAAAACTAGGATTTTCCAGTCTCCTCTTTCCTTCAAAAATAAAATTTTTGCAAGGGACAGCAGGGGATTCGCATCGGTAAATCACATGACCTAACATTTTTGAAATGAAGGTATCCTACTGTGACATCTTCTTCATTGTGGAGTTTAAGGCTGGAAAATGACATGTTCTGGACAAATCTGTGAGGATTTGAAAATGAACTGGCAAGAAAATGTCACCTATTCTGGATGCTGGTTTGAATTGAGAGAGGCAAGGCGCATTTTTCCAGACTTTCCCCATGTCCCCACTATTTTTTTAAGTGCCCACTGATGTTTCTAAGTTCTCTCCTGCGCTTGACAGCTAAACTGTGACAGGCTCCCCCCTGCAAAATTCACTTTTCCCTCCCTTGTATATAAAACGGTGCAATTTTTACAGAAGTTGGATTTTCCTATCTGCTGCATCCCAGTTCCATGAAATGACAGGTTTTCATTCCAGCAACATGAGTCCTTTGGCACAAACCTGAGCTCCCTGACCGGGAGCTGGGATCTTAAGAACAAGGCACTCTGCTACTAGAGCTCTTCTGGTATTTCATAAAAGCAATAACCCATCCTTCGCCAAGCAGGGATTCTCTCCCACAGACCATCTACATGGTTTCCATCTGCACATTAATTGGAAACTGCTTGGGGTAAAAAAGAATTTATCTGTTTCATATTGCAGCTGTTCCCATGCCCTGGCAAGGTGCAGAGAGCTCTCTTCCCACAGCCCAGCCCTCTGAGGAGAAACCACAAGCTGGCTGCAGACCTCAGGCACTGAAAATGTGGGACATTTGGGTGGTATCAGCTGGAGCGAGGTGGAGCCACGTACAGCTCCTCGCTAGAAGGAGCAGGGCATCTGTTTTCTCTTTGGCCAAGGACTATGTGCTGGGTCCACTCCTGCCTTCAGCAGTGTCTCCTCCTCTCTACCAGCTGTGGGTGAAGGGACATGTGTTTTTTATTGCTTCTGCCAGGTAAACATCTTTAATGCTCCCAAACTGATGCTGATGGCTTCCTTCAGGCACGTCAGCCATGGAACACCTAGGAGAAAAACGGCTTTGTAGGCTTTGTCTCTATGCTGATCCCCCCTGCAAACTCCTCCTTGGGATTTCTTAAGAAAAAAAAATAATTCATAAAACATCAGAGCAAGTTTATCCATAGCATAAGCAAGCTTAATTCCAGGGAAATAATTTCAGCAATGGATCCAGATGGTGATCTACAGCAGTTTAGTAATCAGAAAGATTCTCACTCTGGTCTGAAATAAAATCTCTCTCTGGTCTGAAGTCAGAGAAATTGAATGACAGCTGCTCTACCTCAAATAAATAGTATAAAAGAAGAAAGAGCCATATGGAATATTTATTATTATGATTAAAATAGCAAGTTAATTTTAATTAAATGTAAATGCAGGTTTTATGGAAGGAAGAATGCAAAGCTAAATGCTCTGTAGCAGTTTTCCATTGCTACAGGGACTTCATCGCACTGTAGCTAAAGCCCCATCCTCTGTTTCAGCGGGGCTGAAAGCCTGTTAGTGCTCTGAAATGATGAAAGCAAATGAAATTGAATAGCAAACAAAAAAAGTTCAGACTTGATCAGTGATGATGAGAGAACTCCAACTGGCTTCTCTTGGGAGCAATGATCAAGAATTAAAGTCTTGATTTTTTTTTAAGCTAACAAATGAAGCTTCTTTATTCTACTTAAATGGGATAAGAAAAGCCCTATTAAAGAGAGCTAACAGTAGTACTAATCTGAAAGCTGCATCCCTCTTGGCCCCAATAGGAAAAAATAAAGGGAGAGGCTTCTAAAAATGTTTAACAAAGCCCACACAAAATGAGAGGAGCACGGGATAACTCAAAGATGTGCAACTTTGTGAAGGAAGAAAAGTCTGGTTTCATAGCTGAGGAAAGAGGCAAGGGCAGCTCAGAGGAGGTGTAGGTCTCATCCCTTGTGCTCCAACCTCCGGAGTCCCCAGTCTGCAAGCCAACTGCAGAGAGACTCTTGCCTGGTGTATGAAGGGGTGGCCTGGGCTTGGGTTTTTATATTTCGTTTTTTGTTTTTGACTAAGGACTTGATCCACCCAGGCACCTGCCTTTCCAGCATCACTTGCATTTCCGGCATGAGTCATCTCAGCAGGTGGCTCTGCAGGGGCAGCGTGCCTGTTCCTGGGCAAGCCTCAGTATTGGCCCTCTCTGCTGTCACATTGGCAGCCTTTACCGTATGCTCATCTCCATGTAAGTACTGTTTAGGCTCCAGATTTGGCCAGTTGTGAGATTATTGCGCCATCTGTAATCTGAACGCTCTCCTGAATTGCTGGCTGGTTTGCTGGCTCAGGGGATCTTTCCGCAGTCCTGTATCTCCTCCCGTGTCCGTGTGCTCCCAGCATTGCTGATCTCTAGCCAGCAGGGAAAGCAATAGCTGTGAAGATGTGTCAACATCGCTGGGTGCCAAAATGTGGAGGGAACCTGAATGCCTGGCCAAGACTTCACAGGAATTAAGATGTGGCTGCTAAACCTTGGGGCTGTTTCTGCACAATCGTGGCAACCTGTGCCAGCTAGATTAGGGACAGAGTAAGGCTGTAAGGACAACTTCACAGTGCTGGTGGACTAATCCCTCAGCAAGGGAGGAGAGAGAGAGACAGCACAAGTGAGATGAGGCAGAAGATCCCTTGGGATACATATAGCAATAAGTTAGGAAGGATCCATTGACAGGAGAATTGAGGACAAAATACCCTTGTTAGTATAGGACATAGAAAAGATGAGGTGAGGGCAGGGAAGAAGGATGAACTTGGCCCCGTTGTAAAACTACACAAAGCAATAGTTGCTCTAGAGTCTTACATTACTCTTTTTTCACATGGACCAAGCCCATCTGTGGGTAGGTAATCAAAATACAATTTCCTCCTAATATCAGATCAATGTTTAAATGCTAGTGATTGGGAAGAGCTCTCGGTATGCAGATTAGGACCCTGAGCTCATTTAGCCTCTAGAAGAGAAGGCTCAAAGGGCATTTTATCAATCTGTATAAATATTGAGTGAGAGGGAGCAGAGAACACAGAGCCAGAGATACAGGAAATAGTGAAATACAGGAAGCTCAATTTAAACATGTGAGGGTGGTCAAACACTGGAACAGGTTTGTCAGAGAGGTTGTGGAGTTGCCATCCCTGGAGATACTCAAAACCCAACTCAACACAGTCCTGTGAAAATGGCTCCAGCTGACCCTGCTCTGAGCAGAGGGCTTGGACTGGGGGATCTCTAGAGGTCCCTTCCAGCCATTTTTCCCTTTTCACCCAAACTCATCATGGACTCAGATGGCAGCCTCTTGAGGAGATCAGTACAGTTCTTAAGATACTTCTCACCAAAGACATGGGAGATGTCACACATTCTCCAAGACTTACACTTTAGGTAAACATCTGCCCCTACCATACAAGCTATAAAGTGCTTCTGATTTGCCGTTAATGATTGCCTCAAACAGAGCAGTGATGAATTCAAGGCCAAGATAGAGCCCTTTAGGTGAGCCTCAGAACTTCTAGCTGCTACACACAAAACCCTCCACTACAGAATTGTGACACAGAATAATGAAGTCACTTATTCAAGCTATAACAGGTCAGAGTTTTGACAGTGACTGCAATGAGAGCACGATGGGGTCCTTTGGGTTGGGCTATATTTTTCAAAGAACCAAACCTGATTCCTAATACTAGGAAGTATGCTCAAATTACATGGCTATATATTTTAAATAGAAATTCCTTTTAATAACCTGGATTTAATGCATTTTACAATGTATTTATTATCTCACACTGTGATATTTTGTAACTTAGATTTTCAGCTAACGAGTAGCTCCTCTAATGAAAATAATGATTTTTTCATGCTGTACTACATGGAACTTAAAGTATTTCAATTAAACAAACCACCTCATTAGTGTGCCTTGATAATATAGTTGAGTTTTCTTTGATATGGTCAGAAATATCTAGCATGCTTTTGGGATGCAATCAAACTCTCCAATAAACTTGTTGCTAAAGAGAGCTGCCTAGCACCATGTATTTCCTGAGCCGCCAAATGACCTAGTTTAGAAGTGTTTGAAGCCATTTTACACTGTGGAAGGAGAACAAATTAACCTTGTTTAACAAGTAGTTTTCAATTTGTGTTCCAGGCTCTTCTGCACTCTACCATCTCCAGTGCAGCAGCACATCCTTATTTCATCTTCCCTGTTATATATCACATATACCTCATGCTATAGCTTTGGGAACCACCTCTCCCTTGCTGCATGGACCATGGGATGCGGCACTGTCATTGCGCTCCAAATGTGTCTGAAGCCACAAGGCTCGTTATCTGAGACTGCTTCACTCTTTCATGCTCCAGAAAGAACAAAAAGAAAATCATGGCCATTGTTCCCTTTCACTTTGGTTTCTTTGGCCTGCTCCTTGAAAGGCTTGTTTGAATGAATATTGCAAAGACAGCAGAGAAACCTGCAGCAGAAACCCAGCTCTTGGTTGAGACAAGATCAAACTGAGCTACATCTTTACTGCAGAAGATTTCTGTGGCTGCAGCTAATTCTTGTTGGGATGTGGGGCCAGACCTTTGGCTATTATAAATCAGCACAGCTCTGTTCAGGGAGCTGGTTTTTGTCAGATGAAGATCCAGATTCACATTCCCTTAATTTCTCTGAGAATGAGCATTTCTGGGTCATACTCTTTCTGTGTAGGGTTACATTAAAGCTACAGTGAGGTGCTGTCTTAGGCTCTCCCCTTGGAAAATTTGGTTCAGATCTGGCTCCCATCATAGGCAAAATGAACTGCAGGAAGTCTCTCTGATCATTGAAGGTAATTAGCTGCTCCCCAGTCAGCTGCAGCGGAACCATCCATTAAACACAAAATAGCTTGACCTTGTATATGTATTCACTATAAAGTAAAAGCAGAGGCAAAGGCATTTGCTAGGTGCAGCTTAGTCCCTGTGCCAGCTTACCCGCAGTAACCTTTCCATTCGCTCAAGTCCCTAGTCAGTTCTTTAAAACAGGACTTTAGCGTGGCTTTTTATCACTGCTAAAACCACATCAAAAAACAAACAAACAAACTTCTTACACACCAAACGTAACTGGTGAGCTGTAATAGATTTGGGAAGCTAGATGGTATCTCCCATCTGCATTTCTTTCTCCCTCTGCAGCAAAACTAGACAGCACCCTGTTACTTTTGTTTCTAATCCAATTAATTTTTGATGCTTTGTCTTCCAAGCTCAGAGATAAGATCCTTGTCTTTGCCCTGTTGCAAAGAAATATTTACATCCAAAATACAAGCTCCCATCCACCTACGCCTGCCTGTTACAAAACCCCACATTCTAAGCTTAATATAAGCCGGCAGTGTCCCTTTAATCAAAATTTAATGCTTGTCTTCAATCTCCTCAAAGCACTTAAAGTCTAGAGGCTTTAGAAGGGAGAGAATCATTAGCACCGCTGTCCTCCCCTGCTTCCCAGCGAGCAGGAGGTTTGACCATGGGGTGTTAGGCAAAGGCAGGTTTTGTGTTGCTCTCCACAGAGCCCTGTTTCGGGCTCAGGCTGTCAGACTTTTGCTCTTTTTGCTGCTCACAGGGAGGAGGGTGCAGAGCAATCGAAAAATCTGCTTGAGAACCAGATGCATCCAACGCTTTCCTTCAGAAGTTCAGAGGAGGCCCCTGCTTGCACCTGCCAGCTCTGCACAGGCAGGTACTAAAATTCACATCTGAGTATGTCAGGAATACCGCGTTCAGCTGTCTCAACTTCTGCCACAGGCGGGTCTGCTAAGAGAGGAATCAGCCAATTAGTCTGGGATGTTCAGAAGAGCGCCGTTCCCGCTCAGTCGCTCCCATTCCCAGACCTGCGAGAAGCCTGGCTCGTAGCTTGGCAGCTGGGCGCTTGGAAACCTGGCTGAGAGCCTCTCGGAAAAAATTTGGCCTTGAATCTGCAAATAGGCAGCTCTGAAACCCCCGTAAGGAGCAGCCAGTCTGATCCCAAGCATAAGTCAAGTTCATCACAGCTTCATGAAAAACTAACACCTTCTGGGGATGTTTTGCCACGCGCAGCGAAGTACGGTGTTGCAGAAATATTTGTAGGCAGCTTGCTGTACAATACAGCTACCTAACATTGATCCCGGCATTTTTTCAGCAGAGCATCACACTTTGTCTTGCTACGAAGCACTGTTTTAATGTTTTAATATGCTCCATCGTTTTATTCTGAAACCACTTCCTTTTTCTTCCAAATTCCCTTCAACCACGGCAATCTTGTGTTATATGGCATTATAGCTTTCTTGCTAAACTTCATAAATACAGATGTATATGGGTATCTGCAGGCCTTATTTTTTTTCTGTTAAACACCAGTAAAAATGTCTCTGGACAGATAGATAGATATTTTAACGTGTCCCTAATTTTTAATGTCCAGTTTAGGTTGTACCTAGCGAGGAATATCCAAAGCCTCATGTGTGCATATGCTCCAGAAAAAATAGTTTTTGCTTCAGGCTTTTGTTCTAGGAGCTGGTCCAGTCTGCACATGTTGAAAAAAGTGATAAAGCAGCAATCCCTGGAGCAGAGGGCACAGGTCACGCATCTCCTTTAACACCCTGCGGAGGCTGATCCTCCTTGCATAGCTAATGGCCAATAATCCAATAGGTAACAGAGAAACCCAGGCGAGCCTTGCACGTTCCTGTCAGTAAAGCATCACAAAGAAAATGTTCCTAGTGTTCCTGAAGAGCTCAGAAAAACAACCTAGGGAGATGTTTAAATGAATGATAAACCTTTAGAGAATCTAAGCAGCAAAACCTTCCTGTACCTCTTCACGTATCTTTAAATCATGAACACAAATATATTTATTTAAAGGTACACTGATGCGTGATTGACCTTTTGTTATTCTTTACCTCTCCCCTCACCCTGGTATGGTCAACACTTGCCATGGTAGGAAGCCCTTCTTATTTTAAAGAACAAAGCAACAGCAAAATGTCCAAAACACCAGATCCCTTCAATGCTTAACCCCCCACACAATTGTTTGGTCCCAGTCAGTTCCAAGGAGTTTTATTGTTTATTGGACTAGAAATGGAGTCTAGCCGATACCTTTCTCACCTGTTCATGGGATCCATGTCAATTTATGGCCCAAGTTTTTCAGTCACTTCTTGTGCTCTGGGGAAAGGAGCAGCTACTCCCAGTGTTTGGTGTTTACCACTCTCCCAAAACTTCTGCAAATAAAGAATTGCACACTAATTCTCTTCACAGAATCCCTGAGATTTTATTAAACAGTAACGTTAATTACTCTTATTTTAAACTGGGAAAGATGGACTTAGACCAGTTAGGACTAGCACTTAGGTAACTAGATTGTCGAGGTGAAAGAAGATATTAGGAAGATTTTTTTTCCTGTGCGGGTGGTGAGGCAGTGGCCCAGGCTGCCCAGAGAAGCTGTGGATGCCCCATCCCTGGAGGGGTTCAAGGCCAGGCTGGATGGGGCTTTGAGCAACCTGGGCTAGTGGGCACACAGCAGGGGGGTTGGAACTAGGCAATCTTTAAGGTCTCTTCCAACACAAACCATTCTACGATTCTATGATTCTCTGAAGAGCTGCGCAGAGCCCCTTTATTTTTTCACTGCTCTGCACCGTAGATAGGTGGACCGACGTAACCCTGCTGCATCAGGACCAACACAGGAGATGTCGTAGGGCAGGGACCCTTCCTTCGTCTTGGGGACTGGATGAAGAGCATCCATGATCTGCCACCACGCAGAATTCCCGTCTCAGCTGTGTGCCCTGCCTGTGGGCTTGGCACCCTGCTCCATCTCAAACACTTTCCGCAAGGGCAGGGGGAGTGCTCACAAAGCTTGCTTAATTAGGCGTTGGGTACAAAGGACAAACTCCATCCCAAGTGAGATGGAGGATTACATGTCTCCTCCAGATGCTGGGACTATTTTTTTTTTTCTAAGGCAGGATAAAGTAAGCAGGCATGAGCGTGGAGCCTACCTGTATCGGTTTTAATCAGCAACTTTAAGCAAACTCAGTGTTCTCATCAGAAAAGGGGAAAAATAAACAGCTGAGCACTGTGATTCATTTACACTTCAAATATACTTTGAGTTGGTTATTCCTCAATTAATCAAATAGCTGGTGTATCCCTAAAGTAGTATAAAGTGACACGCTGTGTGAAATCAATTTTCCCTTCCAAAATCATTAAATTCAGTAGCCTGTGACTACATCCCTGCTAATTCTAGTACCAGTCCTTTCATCCTCCATTAACTTTGGCACGCCTAACAGGCTGTCAAAAATAATTTCCCAGAACGTAAATAATTCAGAAATTAAAAATTAATAAATAATAACAGAGAGCTACTGGGAGATAGACTGGGTCAATTAGTCAGCTCTGCATTCTGTTTCTTCGCAGCAGGGGGGCAGCCACATTCGTTACTAGAATCTTTCCTCCGATTCCTAGGTCTGATTTACGGCTCTTCATTACTGGATCCAGTCAGACACAATTACCTCCATCACTATCTCAGTTCCTAACTTCAAAGAAACACACATTTTCTTGTCTGCTTTTTTTCTCCTTGCAGCAGCCTCAGCTTGACGTCCCTGGAATTTCTTCCACGCGGACTAATTAATAAGACTTTGACTTATCATATTCACTTCTCTTCTTTGATGTCCTACCTTAGTCAATCATCCTATTTAATTAGAATTTCAATGATAACTTTACTTATCTCGTGGCTAGATGTAAATTAAAATAACGGGATTTTAATTCTCTTTCTTACAGGGTTATGACATTTCTGACAGAAAAAGTTTCAACCCAAATATGATGTTATGTACTTCCTATGCTAGGAGTACATTCCACTAAATTGTTTTTCCCTTTGCTACAAAATAATTTTGCTTGTTTAACAAGCTCCACTGAAATGGAAATGAACTACAGTTTCTCATAATGTAATTTGCACAGGTCCGTGTTGTGGAAGGTTATGTTGATATAAATGAATATAATCAGATTGTGACACATGCCACATAGTTAACGAGGAAAGGAAATGGGACTTTTAAGAAAAAAAAATAGCTCTGGAGATACAATGGACCATAAGACCTGTTCTTTCTGCCCTTTCTGGCAGTTGCTAGTACTTTTCCAAGGTTTCTTGCCTCCTTTCCTCATTTACAGACTTAATCCTGCTGGTTGTATCCAAGCAGCACCTGAGGTTGGGTTCTGATTTCAATGAGACATTTCTAAAACAAATATTAGTCCACTGTTTGTAGAAATTGCATTGTGGCTGCGGCTTAACAGGAGCAGTACATCCCTCAGCTATCACTTTTGTTTCCTCTCTGCAGTACTCAGTCTGTGCTTGCACACAGGCTCGCTTTCCTTCCCATGCCTCTCAGAATTTGCCAGTCTAGGTTGGTACAACAGCAAGCAAATAGGAGTGAAAACAATCTCTCATTTTTTAATTGAAGCTTTACGTGCAGGACAACCCTAGAGGAGGAGAGGTTGATGGAGCAGCGCAGTCCTTGTGGGGCCTGGGAGATCCCTGGAAGTGGGACAGGAGTGCGGGAAAGGAAAGGGGGATGCTTTCTGGGGCTTCAGCCAGGCTTATCGAGCCTTACTCATTTGGGCACTCTCGCTCTCACTCTGGTGGAACTTCCCATGCAACCAAGAGAATGGTTGTGCACATGGGTAGGGACTTTCAGAAAAAAAGAGAGGCAAGGAGAGGACCATGTGGAAAAGAAACCAAGGACGGTCAACATATCAAGAACTGGCCTTAAACTGTGAACAAAGCGTTATTCTGATGCAGTAAACAGAATACAGTGACAACTTGCTGGCTAGTGCAAAATGCAGTACATTACTAATCTGCCATCGGAGTTGATTATCTTCTTAATAATCTCTGGTGGAAAAGAGGTTTCCAGTTTTACACTGCCAATGAGCTAATACATCCTCGAAGCCAACCTCCAGCTTTCTTAAGGAAAAAAGCCGACATCCTCAAGCCCTATGCTTTCCACTGGTATCCTAGGCAGAGAAAAAATGGGGTTTACAGCATGCCACGGTTACTTTTCCAAGTTGATGGGTTGTGCGCTTGCTAATCCCTCCCCTTTGTTGTATTCAAGGAAAGAAGAAAGTGCAGAAAGAGTTAATGAGAGTTGGACATGGAAAATAACTGCTCCCAGAGGAGGTGGTTTGGTCCTGTGAAGAGGCAGCAGTAGCACAGAACATGAGAGAATGACTTGACTAGCACTAATCTGTACAAAATGGGCTTAGTGAGCTCCTGCTTCAAATCTTATCCCTACATTAGATAGCATTAAACCAGTTGTCATAAAGCTAACATTTCTAGATGCTCTGGTGAGCCGTTTGCCTGACAGCCCTGTTCCTCTTACAAACTAAACAGAAAATGCTTGAAAAACGAGGCCAGCGCATCAGCAGAAGTGAACCGCTGAAATTTAATTGACAGTTCCTAAAATTTACACCAGTTGAGTTTAGAGCCCGAATCGGGTAAGCAAAAAAAAAAAAAAATTAATACTGTTGTTCACTAACCTGTTGCACTGACATCTAAACTAAACTATTCCATCCTAATTTAATAGCGCTGTTCTTTAACAATTGGATTCTGCTACACTTCTATGTTTAGGCATGATTTTTAAATCTAATTTAATTGGCTTTCTTATTCCCCTTAGGGTTCTGGGCCTGGAAAGTTCATAGAAAATTCTCTAATTGCTCTGAAATCTACTTGTCGTCTGAAATACGCACCTATTGTAAATACACCCTAAAATCTAGTTCATACACGTGTTCCTCTTCGTATCGCAGGGCCCGACCCCGTGCTCCTTGCAGATGGCGGCTTCCCCTCGGCGCTGGATGAGGACTTTGCTGGGACCCCACAGCACCACACCCGGCAGCAGGACAGAGGGGACGGGCTTTGCGCGGCAGAGTGGGACAGCACCAGCCAGAGGCTGGGGAGCGGAAGGGATGGAAACGTGCTTTAAACTCTCTCAGTCTTTGAAGCAGCAGTGCTGCGTGGCGGGGTGGGAGCAGGATCCGCGCAGGAGGCCGCAGGCGGATAGCAGCGGCCTTCCCATTGCCAGCCAGCTGCAGATCTCAGGGCAGCTCTGCTCGTCCCTGTGCTTCACACCTTGTACGGGACCCGCGGGTGTGGGGTGGGAGCTGGAACAAATGCCTGGGAGAAGATGTGTGATCTGCTGGGGCTCCTTCTAGCCAGCGTTCCTCCTTTCCTTCTTGTGAAAGCCATGCGTCGTGAAATTGCAAGGGGACGATGGGGTAGGGTTTGTGGGTTTGGTTTTTAATAACCGTGGATTTGGCAGATCTGACACCACCGCAGCGCTGCTTCTGGCTCTTGACAAGCCCTCTTACGCTCATCTTTTCTTTCTCCTTTTCCTTTCTCCTTTCTCTGTCTCTTTTTTCCTTTCCTTTTTCCCTCAGGAATCTACCAGACGCTGTTAAACACGAGAGCCCCCGGTC
>NW_010120288.1:150087-150290 GCF_000699245.1 Pterocles gutturalis
CCTCACAACAGGGCGCCCCATTAGCGCCTCCGCTTCCGTACAACATGGCGGCGCCCGCACTCACTGGGAGACAGCCTACAGCGCGCAGGTGCCGCTATTCCTTCCGGGTTCCACAGCGCCCCTATTTTAACGTTGACCCGCGCGTTTCCGCTTCCTCTTCCGGGTCCGGCGGCGCCAGGTATGGCGGGGGATAGCTGAGGGCC